>NW_026870010.1:0-28131 GCF_020882245.1 Rhopalosiphum padi
TCATATTTAACTTACTATTTTTTTTTAGATGGCTGTACACCAGATATACTCAGGACATATTGATACATGAATTACCATTTCTACCACATGGGAAAGTTTCAACATCCTACGTTGAAAATGGACTGGACGATCCTGATAATTATAATAGTTTTATGCATAGTACGAGTAATTGATATTGAATATAATTGATAGTCAATTAATAGTAGTGTGTAACAAAAAGTTAGTGTCATGAAATCCAGACCATTAGATTATTTAAGTATATGATTCTTATTTACCATTTCCAACTTCCATATATATCATATAAGCTGATACTTCATAAACACTATAAAACATGTTTTTATATGATTATTTTGACTCGTATTTTAAATTCATATTATTAACTGCTTATAAAACAGTGAATTCTCAAGTTAGTGTCATGAAAGTCAGACCATTAGATTAAGAAAATTATTCTAATTTACCATTATTAACTAGCATACATTTCATTTAAGCTGATACTTCAATAACGCTATAAAACATGATTTTATATGATAATTTTGACTCGTATTTTAAATTCATTTTTTTAACTGTTTATAAAACACTCAATTCTCAAGTTAATCTCTTGAAACCTGGACCACTATATTAAGAAAATGATTCTAATTTACTATTATTAACTTCTATAGATATTATGTAAGATGATTCTTCATAAACACTATAAAACATGATTTTGTATGATAATTTTGACGAATATTAAAAATTCATTTTTTTAACTGTTTATAAAACACACAATTCTCAAGTTAATCTCTTGTAACCTGGACCACTATATTAAGAAAATGATTCTAATTTACCATTATTAATTTGCATACATTTCATTTAAGCTGATGCTTCATAAACACTATAAGACATGTTTTAATATGATTATTTTGACTCGTATTTTATATTCATATTTTTAACTGCTTATAAAATACTAAATTGCTCAAGTTATTCTTTAACAATTATACATTATTAACTTACTACAATTTTTCAGATTGACGTATGTCAGATCACTCAAGGCATGCAGATACATGAATTCACATTTCTACCACTTAAGAAAGTATCAACATCCTATGCTGAAAATGGACTAGAAGATACTGCTAATAATATTGGGTTTATGTAATGTGCGTGTAAGGGTTATTGAATATAATTGATAGTAAATTAATGGCAGTGAAACAATTGAGATTCGTTAATAATCTGAATAAAATTTTAGTTAACACCTTTGACTTGTAATTTTCTTTCATAAGAGTTACCATTATTAACTTGCATACATTTCATTTGAGCTGATGCTTCATAAACACTATAAGACATGTTTTTATATGATTATTTTGACTCGAATTTTAAATTCATATTATTATCTGCTTATAAAACACTCAATTCTTAACTTAGTGTCATGAAATCCAGACCATTAGATTAAGTAAATGATTCTAATTTACTATTATTAACTTCTATAGATATTATGTAAGCCGATTCTTCATAAACACCATAATACATGATTTTTTATGATAATTTTGACGAATAATAAAAATTCAATTTTTTTTAACTGTTTATAAAACACACAATTCTCAAGTTAATCTCTTGAAACCTGGACCACTATATTAAGAAAATGATTCTAATTTACTATTATTAACTTCTATAGATATTATGTAAGCTGATTCTTCATAAACACTATAAAACATGATTTTGTATGATAATTTTGACGAATATTAAAAATTCATTTTTTTAACTGTTTATAAAAAACTCAATTCTCAAGTTAATCTCTTGAAACCTGGACCACTATATTAAGAAAATGATTCTAATTTACTATTATTAACTTCTATAGATATTATGTAAGCTGATTCTTCATAAACACTATAAAACATGATTTTGTATGATAATTTTGACGAATATTAAAAATTCATTTTTTTAACTGTTTATAAAACACACAATTCTCAAGTTAATCTCTTGAAACCTGGACCACTATATTAAGAAAATGATTTTAATTTACTATTATTAACTTCTATAGATATTATGTTAGCTGATTCTTCATAAATTCTATAAAACATGTTTTTATATGATAAGTTTGAGAAATATTATGAATTCCTCTTTTAATCTGCTTATAAAACAGTCAAATATTAAATGTATACACCAACAGAGGGCGTGAGCGTCGCCGTAGTAGGGACGACATCCGTCGGCCGAATCGCCTCAGAAAGAAACTAGATAGTTGTGTGGCGTTCACCGTACTGCTGTGTATCGTAACGGGTCGTTGTTTTTACTTAGATTTTGAGTCTACTCGTTATTTATTAATTAAGATTTTTGATATTATAAACGAATTGTTCATATTTTATGCCCGAAGTTAACACAAGTAACTGTCTTGATCCTTGACTACTAGATCAAGAAAATGATTCTAATTTATAATTTTTAACTTTCATTTTTTTCATTTTACCTGATATTTTTACTTCATAAAAACTATAAAATATGATTTTATAAGTTAATTTTGACGAATAATACAACTTAACATTTTTTCGTATTGAAAAGGAGCGATTTTCAGTTGTTGTACAAATGTATTCTTTAGTTACACTCATAATACATTTGAATTCCTTCTACAAAACATTCTGGTACATTTGTACTATCTTTTATGGCTTATCATAATTATTATTTATTATCATCTATTATCTATGTTTTGCAGTTCTACATTCGTTTTTGTATTTAAGTTTCAGTTGTAAATTCCTTTCATGTATTTTGTATAAAAATGAAGTTTGTCTGTTAGTTTATGTTTTGATAGTTTCCACTTCTGAATTACTCAGTGTTGTCCACGTACTAGTTGTTATATAAAAATTGTCGTTCTCCTTATGGTATCTAGTAGTGACATTTTGTCCTCCAACCATTATACATATTTAACTTACTATTTTTTTTTAGATGGCTGTACACCAGATATACTCAGGACATATTGATACATGAATTACCATTTCTACCACATGGGAAAGTTTCAACATCCTACGTTGAAAATGGACTGGACGATCCTGATAATTATAATAGTTTTATGCATAGTACGAGTAATTGATATTGAATATAATTGATAGTCAATTAATAGTAGTGTAACAAAAAGTTAGTGTCATGAAATCCAGACCATTAGATTAAGTATATGATTCTTATTTACCATTTCCAACTTCCATATATATCATATAAGCTGATACTTCATAAACACTATAAAACATGTTTTTATATGATTATTTTGACTCGTATTTTAAATTCATATTATTAACTGCTTATAAAACAGTGAATTCTCAAGTTAGTGTCATGAAAGTCAGACCATTAGATTAAGAAAATTATTCTAATTTACCATTATTAACTAGCATACATTTCATTTAAGCTGATACTTCAATAACGCTATAAAACATGATTTTATATGATAATTTTGACTCGTATTTTAAATTCATTTTTTTAACTGTTTATAAAACACTCAATTCTCAAGTTAATCTCTTGAAACCTGGACCACTATATTAAGAAAATGATTCTAATTTACTATTATTAACTTCTATAGATATTATGTAAGATGATTCTTCATAAACACTATAAAACATGATTTTGTATGATAATTTTGACGAATATTAAAAATTCATTTTTTTAACTGTTTATAAAACACACAATTCTCAAGTTAATCTCTTGTAACCTGGACCACTATATTAAGAAAATGATTCTAATTTACCATTATTAATTTGCATACATTTCATTTAAGCTGATGCTTCATAAACACTATAAGACATGTTTTAATATGATTATTTTGACTCGTATTTTATATTCATATTTTTAACTGCTTATAAAATACTAAATGCTCAAGTTATTCTTTAACAATTATACATTATTAACTTACTACAATTTTTCAGATTGACGTATGTCAGATCACTCAAGGCATGCAGATACATGAATTCACATTTCTACCACTTAAGAAAGTATCAACATCCTATGCTGAAAATGGACTAGAAGATACTGCTAATAATATTGGGTTTATGTAATGTGCGTGTAAGGGTTATTGAATATAATTGATAGTAAATTAATGGCAGTGAAACAATTGAGATTCGTTAATAATCTGAATAAAATTTTAGTTAACACCTTTGACTTGTAATTTTCTTTCATAAGAGTTACCATTATTAACTTGCATACATTTCATTTGAGCTGATGCTTCATAAACACTATAAGACATGTTTTTATATGATTATTTTGACTCGAATTTTAAATTCATATTATTATCTGCTTATAAAACACTCAATTCTTAACTTAGTGTCATGAAATCCAGACCATTAGATTAAGTAAATGATTCTAATTTACTATTATTAACTTCTATAGATATTATGTAAGCCGATTCTTCATAAACACCATAATACATGATTTTTTATGATAATTTTGACGAATAATAAAAATTCAATTTTTTTTAACTGTTTATAAAACACACAATTCTCAAGTTAATCTCTTGAAACCTGGACCACTATATTAAGAAAATGATTCTAATTTACTATTATTAACTTCTATAGATATTATGTAAGCTGATTCTTCATAAACACTATAAAACATGATTTTGTATGATAATTTTGACGAATATTAAAAATTCATTTTTTTAACTGTTTATAAAAAACTCAATTCTCAAGTTAATCTCTTGAAACCTGGACCACTATATTAAGAAAATGATTCTAATTTACTATTATTAACTTCTATAGATATTATGTAAGCTGATTCTTCATAAACACTATAAAACATGATTTTGTATGATAATTTTGACGAATATTAAAAATTCATTTTTTTAACTGTTTATAAAAAACTCAATTCTCAAGTTAATCTCTTGAAACCTTGACCACTATATTAAGAAAATGATTCTAATTTACTATTATTAACTTCTATAGATATTATGTAAGCTGATTCTTCATAAACACTATAAAACATGATTTTGTATGATAATTTTGACGAATATTAAAAATTCATTTTTTTAACTGTTTATAAAACACACAATTCTCAAGTTAATCTCTTGAAACCTGGACCACTATATTAAGAAAATGATTTTAATTTACTATTATTAACTTCTATAGATATTATGTTAGCTGATTCTTCATAAATTCTATAAAACATGTTTTTATATGATAAGTTTGAGAAATATTATGAATTCCTCTTTTAATCTGCTTATAAAACAGTCAAATATTAAATGTATACACCAACAGAGGGCGTGAGCGTCGCCGTAGTAGGGACGACATCCGTCGGCCGAATCGCCTCAGAAAGAAACTAGATAGTTGTGTGGCGTTCACCGTACTGCTGTGTATCGTAACGGGTCGTTGTTTTTACTTAGATTTTGAGTCTACTCGTTATTTATTAATTAAGATTTTTGATATTATAAACGAATTGTTCATATTTTATGCCCGAAGTTAACACAAGTAACTGTCTTGATCCTTGACTACTAGATCAAGAAAATGATTCTAATTTATAATTTTTAACTTTCATTTTTTTCATTTTACCTGATATTTTTACTTCATAAAAACTATAAAATATGATTTTATAAGTTAATTTTGACGAATAATACAACTTAACATTTTTTCGTATTGAAAAGGAGCGATTTTCAGTTGTTGTACAAATGTATTCTTTAGTTACACTCATAATACATTTGAATTCCTTCTACAAAACATTCTGGTACATTTGTACTATCTTTTATGGCTTATCATAATTATTATTTATTATCATCTATTATCTATGTTTTGCAGTTCTACATTCGTTTTTGTATTTAAGTTTCAGTTGTAAATTCCTTTCATGTATTTTGTATAAAAATGAAGTTTGTCTGTTAGTTTATGTTTTGATAGTTTCCACTTCTGAATTACTCAGTGTTGTCCACGTACTAGTTGTTATATAAAAATTGTCGTTCTCCTTATGGTATCTAGTAGTGACATTTTGTCCTCCAACCATTATACATATTTAACTTACTATTTTTTTTTAGATGGCTGTACACCAGATATACTCAGGACATATTGATACATGAATTACCATTTCTACCACATGGGAAAGTTTCAACATCCTACGTTGAAAATGGACTGGACGATCCTGATAATTATAATAGTTTTATGCATAGTACGAGTAATTGATATTGAATATAATTGATAGTCAATTAATAGTAGTGTAACAAAAAGTTAGTGTCATGAAATCCAGACCATTAGATTAAGTATATGATTCTTATTTACCATTTCCAACTTCCATATATATCATATAAGCTGATACTTCATAAACACTATAAAACATGTTTTTATATGATTATTTTGACTCGTATTTTAAATTCATATTATTAACTGCTTATAAAACAGTGAATTCTCAAGTTAGTGTCATGAAAGTCAGACCATTAGATTAAGAAAATTATTCTAATTTACCATTATTAACTAGCATACATTTCATTTAAGCTGATACTTCAATAACGCTATAAAACATGATTTTATATGATAATTTTGACTCGTATTTTAAATTCATTTTTTTAACTGTTTATAAAACACTCAATTCTCAAGTTAATCTCTTGAAACCTGGACCACTATATTAAGAAAATGATTCTAATTTACTATTATTAACTTCTATAGATATTATGTAAGATGATTCTTCATAAACACTATAAAACATGATTTTGTATGATAATTTTGACGAATATTAAAAATTCATTTTTTTAACTGTTTATAAAACACACAATTCTCAAGTTAATCTCTTGTAACCTGGACCACTATATTAAGAAAATGATTCTAATTTACCATTATTAATTTGCATACATTTCATTTAAGCTGATGCTTCATAAACACTATAAGACATGTTTTAATATGATTATTTTGACTCGTATTTTATATTCATATTTTTAACTGCTTATAAAATACTAAATGCTCAAGTTATTCTTTAACAATTATACATTATTAACTTACTACAATTTTTCAGATTGACGTATGTCAGATCACTCAAGGCATGCAGATACATGAATTCACATTTCTACCACTTAAGAAAGTATCAACATCCTATGCTGAAAATGGACTAGAAGATACTGCTAATAATATTGGGTTTATGTAATGTGCGTGTAAGGGTTATTGAATATAATTGATAGTAAATTAATGGCAGTGAAACAATTGAGATTCGTTAATAATCTGAATAAAATTTTAGTTAACACCTTTGACTTGTAATTTTCTTTCATAAGAGTTACCATTATTAACTTGCATACATTTCATTTGAGCTGATGCTTCATAAACACTATAAGACATGTTTTTATATGATTATTTTGACTCGAATTTTAAATTCATATTATTATCTGCTTATAAAACACTCAATTCTTAACTTAGTGTCATGAAATCCAGACCATTAGATTAAGTAAATGATTCTAATTTACTATTATTAACTTCTATAGATATTATGTAAGCCGATTCTTCATAAACACCATAATACATGATTTTTTATGATAATTTTGACGAATAATAAAAATTCAATTTTTTTTAACTGTTTATAAAACACACAATTCTCAAGTTAATCTCTTGAAACCTGGACCACTATATTAAGAAAATGATTCTAATTTACTATTATTAACTTCTATAGATATTATGTAAGCTGATTCTTCATAAACACTATAAAACATGATTTTGTATGATAATTTTGACGAATATTAAAAATTCATTTTTTTAACTGTTTATAAAAAACTCAATTCTCAAGTTAATCTCTTGAAACCTGGACCACTATATTAAGAAAATGATTCTAATTTACTATTATTAACTTCTATAGATATTATGTAAGCTGATTCTTCATAAACACTATAAAACATGATTTTGTATGATAATTTTGACGAATATTAAAAATTCATTTTTTTAACTGTTTATAAAAAACTCAATTCTCAAGTTAATCTCTTGAAACCTTGACCACTATATTAAGAAAATGATTCTAATTTACTATTATTAACTTCTATAGATATTATGTAAGCTGATTCTTCATAAACACTATAAAACATGATTTTGTATGATAATTTTGACGAATATTAAAAATTCATTTTTTTAACTGTTTATAAAACACACAATTCTCAAGTTAATCTCTTGAAACCTGGACCACTATATTAAGAAAATGATTTTAATTTACTATTATTAACTTCTATAGATATTATGTTAGCTGATTCTTCATAAATTCTATAAAACATGTTTTTATATGATAAGTTTGAGAAATATTATGAATTCCTCTTTTAATCTGCTTATAAAACAGTCAAATATTAAATGTATACACCAACAGAGGGCGTGAGCGTCGCCGTAGTAGGGACGACATCCGTCGGCCGAATCGCCTCAGAAAGAAACTAGATAGTTGTGTGGCGTTCACCGTACTGCTGTGTATCGTAACGGGTCGTTGTTTTTACTTAGATTTTGAGTCTACTCGTTATTTATTAATTAAGATTTTTGATATTATAAACGAATTGTTCATATTTTATGCCCGAAGTTAACACAAGTAACTGTCTTGATCCTTGACTACTAGATCAAGAAAATGATTCTAATTTATAATTTTTAACTTTCATTTTTTTCATTTTACCTGATATTTTTACTTCATAAAAACTATAAAATATGATTTTATAAGTTAATTTTGACGAATAATACAACTTAACATTTTTTCGTATTGAAAAGGAGCGATTTTCAGTTGTTGTACAAATGTATTCTTTAGTTACACTCATAATACATTTGAATTCCTTCTACAAAACATTCTGGTACATTTGTACTATCTTTTATGGCTTATCATAATTATTATTTATTATCATCTATTATCTATGTTTTGCAGTTCTACATTCGTTTTTGTATTTAAGTTTCAGTTGTAAATTCCTTTCATGTATTTTGTATAAAAATGAAGTTTGTCTGTTAGTTTATGTTTTGATAGTTTCCACTTCTGAATTACTCAGTGTTGTCCACGTACTAGTTGTTATATAAAAATTGTCGTTCTCCTTATGGTATCTAGTAGTGACATTTTGTCCTCCAACCATTATACATATTTAACTTACTATTTTTTTTTAGATGGCTGTACACCAGATATACTCAGGACATATTGATACATGAATTACCATTTCTACCACATGGGAAAGTTTCAACATCCTACGTTGAAAATGGACTGGACGATCCTGATAATTATAATAGTTTTATGCATAGTACGAGTAATTGATATTGAATATAATTGATAGTCAATTAATAGTAGTGTAACAAAAAGTTAGTGTCATGAAATCCAGACCATTAGATTAAGTATATGATTCTTATTTACCATTTCCAACTTCCATATATATCATATAAGCTGATACTTCATAAACACTATAAAACATGTTTTTATATGATTATTTTGACTCGTATTTTAAATTCATATTATTAACTGCTTATAAAACAGTGAATTCTCAAGTTAGTGTCATGAAAGTCAGACCATTAGATTAAGAAAATTATTCTAATTTACCATTATTAACTAGCATACATTTCATTTAAGCTGATACTTCAATAACGCTATAAAACATGATTTTATATGATAATTTTGACTCGTATTTTAAATTCATTTTTTTAACTGTTTATAAAACACTCAATTCTCAAGTTAATCTCTTGAAACCTGGACCACTATATTAAGAAAATGATTCTAATTTACTATTATTAACTTCTATAGATATTATGTAAGATGATTCTTCATAAACACTATAAAACATGATTTTGTATGATAATTTTGACGAATATTAAAAATTCATTTTTTTAACTGTTTATAAAACACACAATTCTCAAGTTAATCTCTTGTAACCTGGACCACTATATTAAGAAAATGATTCTAATTTACCATTATTAATTTGCATACATTTCATTTAAGCTGATGCTTCATAAACACTATAAGACATGTTTTAATATGATTATTTTGACTCGTATTTTATATTCATATTTTTAACTGCTTATAAAATACTAAATGCTCAAGTTATTCTTTAACAATTATACATTATTAACTTACTACAATTTTTCAGATTGACGTATGTCAGATCACTCAAGGCATGCAGATACATGAATTCACATTTCTACCACTTAAGAAAGTATCAACATCCTATGCTGAAAATGGACTAGAAGATACTGCTAATAATATTGGGTTTATGTAATGTGCGTGTAAGGGTTATTGAATATAATTGATAGTAAATTAATGGCAGTGAAACAATTGAGATTCGTTAATAATCTGAATAAAATTTTAGTTAACACCTTTGACTTGTAATTTTCTTTCATAAGAGTTACCATTATTAACTTGCATACATTTCATTTGAGCTGATGCTTCATAAACACTATAAGACATGTTTTTATATGATTATTTTGACTCGAATTTTAAATTCATATTATTATCTGCTTATAAAACACTCAATTCTTAACTTAGTGTCATGAAATCCAGACCATTAGATTAAGTAAATGATTCTAATTTACTATTATTAACTTCTATAGATATTATGTAAGCCGATTCTTCATAAACACCATAATACATGATTTTTTATGATAATTTTGACGAATAATAAAAATTCAATTTTTTTTAACTGTTTATAAAACACACAATTCTCAAGTTAATCTCTTGAAACCTGGACCACTATATTAAGAAAATGATTCTAATTTACTATTATTAACTTCTATAGATATTATGTAAGCTGATTCTTCATAAACACTATAAAACATGATTTTGTATGATAATTTTGACGAATATTAAAAATTCATTTTTTTAACTGTTTATAAAAAACTCAATTCTCAAGTTAATCTCTTGAAACCTGGACCACTATATTAAGAAAATGATTCTAATTTACTATTATTAACTTCTATAGATATTATGTAAGCCGATTCTTCATAAACACTATAAAACATGATTTTGTATGATAATTTTGACGAATATTAAAAATTCATTTTTTTAACTGTTTATAAAAAACTCAATTCTCAAGTTAATCTCTTGAAACCTTGACCACTATATTAAGAAAATGATTCTAATTTACTATTATTAACTTCTATAGATATTATGTAAGCTGATTCTTCATAAACACTATAAAACATGATTTTGTATGATAATTTTGACGAATATTAAAAATTCATTTTTTTAACTGTTTATAAAACACACAATTCTCAAGTTAATCTCTTGAAACCTGGACCACTATATTAAGAAAATGATTTTAATTTACTATTATTAACTTCTATAGATATTATGTTAGCTGATTCTTCATAAATTCTATAAAACATGTTTTTATATGATAAGTTTGAGAAATATTATGAATTCCTCTTTTAATCTGCTTATAAAACAGTCAAATATTAAATGTATACACCAACAGAGGGCGTGAGCGTCGCCGTAGTAGGGACGACATCCGTCGGCCGAATCGCCTCAGAAAGAAACTAGATAGTTGTGTGGCGTTCACCGTACTGCTGTGTATCGTAACGGGTCGTTGTTTTTACTTAGATTTTGAGTCTACTCGTTATTTATTAATTAAGATTTTTGATATTATAAACGAATTGTTCATATTTTATGCCCGAAGTTAACACAAGTAACTGTCTTGATCCTTGACTACTAGATCAAGAAAATGATTCTAATTTATAATTTTTAACTTTCATTTTTTTCATTTTACCTGATATTTTTACTTCATAAAAACTATAAAATATGATTTTATAAGTTAATTTTGACGAATAATACAACTTAACATTTTTTCGTATTGAAAAGGAGCGATTTTCAGTTGTTGTACAAATGTATTCTTTAGTTACACTCATAATACATTTGAATTCCTTCTACAAAACATTCTGGTACATTTGTACTATCTTTTATGGCTTATCATAATTATTATTTATTATCATCTATTATCTATGTTTTGCAGTTCTACATTCGTTTTTGTATTTAAGTTTCAGTTGTAAATTCCTTTCATGTATTTTGTATAAAAATGAAGTTTGTCTGTTAGTTTATGTTTTGATAGTTTCCACTTCTGAATTACTCAGTGTTGTCCACGTACTAGTTGTTATATAAAAATTGTCGTTCTCCTTATGGTATCTAGTAGTGACATTTTGTCCTCCAACCATTATACATATTTAACTTACTATTTTTTTTTAGATGGCTGTACACCAGATATACTCAGGACATATTGATACATGAATTACCATTTCTACCACATGGGAAAGTTTCAACATCCTACGTTGAAAATGGACTGGACGATCCTGATAATTATAATAGTTTTATGCATAGTACGAGTAATTGATATTGAATATAATTGATAGTCAATTAATAGTAGTGTAACAAAAAGTTAGTGTCATGAAATCCAGACCATTAGATTAAGTATATGATTCTTATTTACCATTTCCAACTTCCATATATATCATATAAGCTGATACTTCATAAACACTATAAAACATGTTTTTATATGATTATTTTGACTCGTATTTTAAATTCATATTTTTAACTGCTTATAAAACAGTGAATTCTCAAGTTAGTGTCATGAAAGTCAGACCATTAGATTAAGAAAATTATTCTAATTTACCATTATTAACTAGCATACATTTCATTTAAGCTGATACTTCAATAACGCTATAAAACATGATTTTATATGATAATTTTGACTCGTATTTTAAATTCATTTTTTTAACTGTTTATAAAACACTCAATTCTCAAGTTAATCTCTTGAAACCTGGACCACTATATTAAGAAAATGATTCTAATTTACTATTATTAACTTCTATAGATATTATGTAAGATGATTCTTCATAAACACTATAAAACATGATTTTGTATGATAATTTTGACGAATATTAAAAATTCATTTTTTTAACTGTTTATAAAACACACAATTCTCAAGTTAATCTCTTGTAACCTGGACCACTATATTAAGAAAATGATTCTAATTTACCATTATTAATTTGCATACATTTCATTTAAGCTGATGCTTCATAAACACTATAAGACATGTTTTAATATGATTATTTTGACTCGTATTTTATATTCATATTTTTAACTGCTTATAAAATACTAAATGCTCAAGTTATTCTTTAACAATTATACATTATTAACTTACTACAATTTTTCAGATTGACGTATGTCAGATCACTCAAGGCATGCAGATACATGAATTCACATTTCTACCACTTAAGAAAGTATCAACATCCTATGCTGAAAATGGACTAGAAGATACTGCTAATAATATTGGGTTTATGTAATGTGCGTGTAAGGGTTATTGAATATAATTGATAGTAAATTAATGGCAGTGAAACAATTGAGATTCGTTAATAATCTGAATAAAATTTTAGTTAACACCTTTGACTTGTAATTTTCTTTCATAAGAGTTACCATTATTAACTTGCATACATTTCATTTGAGCTGATGCTTCATAAACACTATAAGACATGTTTTTATATGATTATTTTGACTCGAATTTTAAATTCATATTATTATCTGCTTATAAAACACTCAATTCTTAACTTAGTGTCATGAAATCCAGACCATTAGATTAAGTAAATGATTCTAATTTACTATTATTAACTTCTATAGATATTATGTAAGCCGATTCTTCATAAACACCATAATACATGATTTTTTATGATAATTTTGACGAATAATAAAAATTCAATTTTTTTTAACTGTTTATAAAACACACAATTCTCAAGTTAATCTCTTGAAACCTGGACCACTATATTAAGAAAATGATTCTAATTTACTATTATTAACTTCTATAGATATTATGTAAGCTGATTCTTCATAAACACTATAAAACATGATTTTGTATGATAATTTTGACGAATATTAAAAATTCATTTTTTTAACTGTTTATAAAAAACTCAATTCTCAAGTTAATCTCTTGAAACCTGGACCACTATATTAAGAAAATGATTTTAATTTACTATTATTAACTTCTATAGATATTATGTTAGCTGATTCTTCATAAATTCTATAAAACATGTTTTTATATGATAAGTTTGAGAAATATTATGAATTCCTCTTTTAATCTGCTTATAAAACAGTCAAATATTAAATGTATACACCAACAGAGGGCGTGAGCGTCGCCGTAGTAGGGACGACATCCGTCGGCCGAATCGCCTCAGAAAGAAACTAGATAGTTGTGTGGCGTTCACCGTACTGCTGTGTATCGTAACGGGTCGTTGTTTTTACTTAGATTTTGAGTCTACTCGTTATTTATTAATTAAGATTTTTGATATTATAAACGAATTGTTCATATTTTATGCCCGAAGTTAACACAAGTAACTGTCTTGATCCTTGACTACTAGATCAAGAAAATGATTCTAATTTATAATTTTTAACTTTCATTTTTTTCATTTTACCTGATATTTTTACTTCATAAAAACTATAAAATATGATTTTATAAGTTAATTTTGACGAATAATACAACTTAACATTTTTTCGTATTGAAAAGGAGCGATTTTCAGTTGTTGTACAAATGTATTCTTTAGTTACACTCATAATACATTTGAATTCCTTCTACAAAACATTCTGGTACATTTGTACTATCTTTTATGGCTTATCATAATTATTATTTATTATCATCTATTATCTATGTTTTGCAGTTCTACATTCGTTTTTGTATTTAAGTTTCAGTTGTAAATTCCTTTCATGTATTTTGTATAAAAATGAAGTTTGTCTGTTAGTTTATGTTTTGATAGTTTCCACTTCTGAATTACTCAGTGTTGTCCACGTACTAGTTGTTATATAAAAATTGTCGTTCTCCTTATGGTATCTAGTAGTGACATTTTGTCCTCCAACCATTATACATATTTAACTTACTATTTTTTTTTAGATGGCTGTACACCAGATATACTCAGGACATATTGATACATGAATTACCATTTCTACCACATGGGAAAGTTTCAACATCCTACGTTGAAAATGGACTGGACGATCCTGATAATTATAATAGTTTTATGCATAGTACGAGTAATTGATATTGAATATAATTGATAGTCAATTAATAGTAGTGTAACAAAAAGTTAGTGTCATGAAATCCAGACCATTAGATTAAGTATATGATTCTTATTTACCATTTCCAACTTCCATATATATCATATAAGCTGATACTTCATAAACACTATAAAACATGTTTTTATATGATTATTTTGACTCGTATTTTAAATTCATATTTTTAACTGCTTATAAAACAGTGAATTCTCAAGTTAGTGTCATGAAAGTCAGACCATTAGATTAAGAAAATTATTCTAATTTACCATTATTAACTAGCATACATTTCATTTAAGCTGATACTTCAATAACGCTATAAAACATGATTTTATATGATAATTTTGACTCGTATTTTAAATTCATTTTTTTAACTGTTTATAAAACACTCAATTCTCAAGTTAATCTCTTGAAACCTGGACCACTATATTAAGAAAATGATTCTAATTTACTATTATTAACTTCTATAGATATTATGTAAGATGATTCTTCATAAACACTATAAAACATGATTTTGTATGATAATTTTGACGAATATTAAAAATTCATTTTTTTAACTGTTTATAAAACACACAATTCTCAAGTTAATCTCTTGTAACCTGGACCACTATATTAAGAAAATGATTCTAATTTACCATTATTAATTTGCATACATTTCATTTAAGCTGATGCTTCATAAACACTATAAGACATGTTTTAATATGATTATTTTGACTCGTATTTTATATTCATATTTTTAACTGCTTATAAAATACTAAATGCTCAAGTTATTCTTTAACAATTATACATTATTAACTTACTACAATTTTTCAGATTGACGTATGTCAGATCACTCAAGGCATGCAGATACATGAATTCACATTTCTACCACTTAAGAAAGTATCAACATCCTATGCTGAAAATGGACTAGAAGATACTGCTAATAATATTGGGTTTATGTAATGTGCGTGTAAGGGTTATTGAATATAATTGATAGTAAATTAATGGCAGTGAAACAATTGAGATTCGTTAATAATCTGAATAAAATTTTAGTTAACACCTTTGACTTGTAATTTTCTTTCATAAGAGTTACCATTATTAACTTGCATACATTTCATTTGAGCTGATGCTTCATAAACACTATAAGACATGTTTTTATATGATTATTTTGACTCGAATTTTAAATTCATATTATTATCTGCTTATAAAACACTCAATTCTTAACTTAGTGTCATGAAATCCAGACCATTAGATTAAGTAAATGATTCTAATTTACTATTATTAACTTCTATAGATATTATGTAAGCCGATTCTTCATAAACACCATAATACATGATTTTTTATGATAATTTTGACGAATAATAAAAATTCAATTTTTTTTAACTGTTTATAAAACACACAATTCTCAAGTTAATCTCTTGAAACCTGGACCACTATATTAAGAAAATGATTCTAATTTACTATTATTAACTTCTATAGATATTATGTAAGCTGATTCTTCATAAACACTATAAAACATGATTTTGTATGATAATTTTGACGAATATTAAAAATTCATTTTTTTAACTGTTTATAAAAAACTCAATTCTCAAGTTAATCTCTTGAAACCTGGACCACTATATTAAGAAAATGATTTTAATTTACTATTATTAACTTCTATAGATATTATGTTAGCTGATTCTTCATAAATTCTATAAAACATGTTTTTATATGATAAGTTTGAGAAATATTATGAATTCCTCTTTTAATCTGCTTATAAAACAGTCAAATATTAAATGTATACACCAACAGAGGGCGTGAGCGTCGCCGTAGTAGGGACGACATCCGTCGGCCGAATCGCCTCAGAAAGAAACTAGATAGTTGTGTGGCGTTCACCGTACTGCTGTGTATCGTAACGGGTCGTTGTTTTTACTTAGATTTTGAGTCTACTCGTTATTTATTAATTAAGATTTTTGATATTATAAACGAATTGTTCATATTTTATGCCCGAAGTTAACACAAGTAACTGTCTTGATCCTTGACTACTAGATCAAGAAAATGATTCTAATTTATAATTTTTAACTTTCATTTTTTTCATTTTACCTGATATTTTTACTTCATAAAAACTATAAAATATGATTTTATAAGTTAATTTTGACGAATAATACAACTTAACATTTTTTCGTATTGAAAAGGAGCGATTTTCAGTTGTTGTACAAATGTATTCTTTAGTTACACTCATAATACATTTGAATTCCTTCTACAAAACATTCTGGTACATTTGTACTATCTTTTATGGCTTATCATAATTATTATTTATTATCATCTATTATCTATGTTTTGCAGTTCTACATTCGTTTTTGTATTTAAGTTTCAGTTGTAAATTCCTTTCATGTATTTTGTATAAAAATGAAGTTTGTCTGTTAGTTTATGTTTTGATAGTTTCCACTTCTGAATTACTCAGTGTTGTCCACGTACTAGTTGTTATATAAAAATTGTCGTTCTCCTTATGGTATCTAGTAGTGACATTTTGTCCTCCAACCATTATACATATTTAACTTACTATTTTTTTTTAGATGGCTGTACACCAGATATACTCAGGACATATTGATACATGAATTACCATTTCTACCACATGGGAAAGTTTCAACATCCTACGTTGAAAATGGACTGGACGATCCTGATAATTATAATAGTTTTATGCATAGTACGAGTAATTGATATTGAATATAATTGATAGTCAATTAATAGTAGTGTAACAAAAAGTTAGTGTCATGAAATCCAGACCATTAGATTAAGTATATGATTCTTATTTACCATTTCCAACTTCCATATATATCATATAAGCTGATACTTCATAAACACTATAAAACATGTTTTTATATGATTATTTTGACTCGTATTTTAAATTCATATTTTTAACTGCTTATAAAACAGTGAATTCTCAAGTTAGTGTCATGAAAGTCAGACCATTAGATTAAGAAAATTATTCTAATTTACCATTATTAACTAGCATACATTTCATTTAAGCTGATACTTCAATAACGCTATAAAACATGATTTTATATGATAATTTTGACTCGTATTTTAAATTCATTTTTTTAACTGTTTATAAAACACTCAATTCTCAAGTTAATCTCTTGAAACCTGGACCACTATATTAAGAAAATGATTCTAATTTACTATTATTAACTTCTATAGATATTATGTAAGATGATTCTTCATAAACACTATAAAACATGATTTTGTATGATAATTTTGACGAATATTAAAAATTCATTTTTTTAACTGTTTATAAAACACACAATTCTCAAGTTAATCTCTTGTAACCTGGACCACTATATTAAGAAAATGATTCTAATTTACCATTATTAATTTGCATACATTTCATTTAAGCTGATGCTTCATAAACACTATAAGACATGTTTTAATATGATTATTTTGACTCGTATTTTATATTCATATTTTTAACTGCTTATAAAATACTAAATGCTCAAGTTATTCTTTAACAATTATACATTATTAACTTACTACAATTTTTCAGATTGACGTATGTCAGATCACTCAAGGCATGCAGATACATGAATTCACATTTCTACCACTTAAGAAAGTATCAACATCCTATGCTGAAAATGGACTAGAAGATACTGCTAATAATATTGGGTTTATGTAATGTGCGTGTAAGGGTTATTGAATATAATTGATAGTAAATTAATGGCAGTGAAACAATTGAGATTCGTTAATAATCTGAATAAAATTTTAGTTAACACCTTTGACTTGTAATTTTCTTTCATAAGAGTTACCATTATTAACTTGCATACATTTCATTTGAGCTGATGCTTCATAAACACTATAAGACATGTTTTTATATGATTATTTTGACTCGAATTTTAAATTCATATTATTATCTGCTTATAAAACACTCAATTCTTAACTTAGTGTCATGAAATCCAGACCATTAGATTAAGTAAATGATTCTAATTTACTATTATTAACTTCTATAGATATTATGTAAGCCGATTCTTCATAAACACCATAATACATGATTTTTTATGATAATTTTGACGAATAATAAAAATTCAATTTTTTTTAACTGTTTATAAAACACACAATTCTCAAGTTAATCTCTTGAAACCTGGACCACTATATTAAGAAAATGATTCTAATTTACTATTATTAACTTCTATAGATATTATGTAAGCTGATTCTTCATAAACACTATAAAACATGATTTTGTATGATAATTTTGACGAATATTAAAAATTCATTTTTTTAACTGTTTATAAAAAACTCAATTCTCAAGTTAATCTCTTGAAACCTGGACCACTATATTAAGAAAATGATTCTAATTTACTATTATTAACTTCTATAGATATTATGTAAGCTGATTCTTCATAAACACTATAAAACATGATTTTGTATGATAATTTTGACGAATATTAAAAATTCATTTTTTTAACTGTTTATAAAAAACTCAATTCTCAAGTTAATCTCTTGAAACCTTGACCACTATATTAAGAAAATGATTCTAATTTACTATTATTAACTTCTATAGATATTATGTAAGCTGATTCTTCATAAACACTATAAAACATGATTTTGTATGATAATTTTGACGAATATTAAAAATTCATTTTTTTAACTGTTTATAAAACACACAATTCTCAAGTTAATCTCTTGAAACCTGGACCACTATATTAAGAAAATGATTTTAATTTACTATTATTAACTTCTATAGATATTATGTTAGCTGATTCTTCATAAATTCTATAAAACATGTTTTTATATGATAAGTTTGAGAAATATTATGAATTCCTCTTTTAATCTGCTTATAAAACAGTCAAATATTAAATGTATACACCAACAGAGGGCGTGAGCGTCGCCGTAGTAGGGACGACATCCGTCGGCCGAATCGCCTCAGAAAGAAACTAGATAGTTGTGTGGCGTTCACCGTACTGCTGTGTATCGTAACGGGTCGTTGTTTTTACTTAGATTTTGAGTCTACTCGTTATTTATTAATTAAGATTTTTGATATTATAAACGAATTGTTCATATTTTATGCCCGAAGTTAACACAAGTAACTGTCTTGATCCTTGACTACTAGATCAAGAAAATGATTCTAATTTATAATTTTTAACTTTCATTTTTTTCATTTTACCTGATATTTTTACTTCATAAAAACTATAAAATATGATTTTATAAGTTAATTTTGACGAATAATACAACTTAACATTTTTTCGTATTGAAAAGGAGCGATTTTCAGTTGTTGTACAAATGTATTCTTTAGTTACACTCATAATACATTTGAATTCCTTCTACAAAACATTCTGGTACATTTGTACTATCTTTTATGGCTTATCATAATTATTATTTATTATCATCTATTATCTATGTTTTGCAGTTCTACATTCGTTTTTGTATTTAAGTTTCAGTTGTAAATTCCTTTCATGTATTTTGTATAAAAATGAAGTTTGTCTGTTAGTTTATGTTTTGATAGTTTCCACTTCTGAATTACTCAGTGTTGTCCACGTACTAGTTGTTATATAAAAATTGTCGTTCTCCTTATGGTATCTAGTAGTGACATTTTGTCCTCCAACCATTATACATATTTAACTTACTATTTTTTTTTAGATGGCTGTACACCAGATATACTCAGGACATATTGATACATGAATTACCATTTCTACCACATGGGAAAGTTTCAACATCCTACGTTGAAAATGGACTGGACGATCCTGATAATTATAATAGTTTTATGCATAGTACGAGTAATTGATATTGAATATAATTGATAGTCAATTAATAGTAGTGTAACAAAAAGTTAGTGTCATGAAATCCAGACCATTAGATTAAGTATATGATTCTTATTTACCATTTCCAACTTCCATATATATCATATAAGCTGATACTTCATAAACACTATAAAACATGTTTTTATATGATTATTTTGACTCGTATTTTAAATTCATATTTTTAACTGCTTATAAAACAGTGAATTCTCAAGTTAGTGTCATGAAAGTCAGACCATTAGATTAAGAAAATTATTCTAATTTACCATTATTAACTAGCATACATTTCATTTAAGCTGATACTTCAATAACGCTATAAAACATGATTTTATATGATAATTTTGACTCGTATTTTAAATTCATTTTTTTAACTGTTTATAAAACACTCAATTCTCAAGTTAATCTCTTGAAACCTGGACCACTATATTAAGAAAATGATTCTAATTTACTATTATTAACTTCTATAGATATTATGTAAGATGATTCTTCATAAACACTATAAAACATGATTTTGTATGATAATTTTGACGAATATTAAAAATTCATTTTTTTAACTGTTTATAAAACACACAATTCTCAAGTTAATCTCTTGTAACCTGGACCACTATATTAAGAAAATGATTCTAATTTACCATTATTAATTTGCATACATTTCATTTAAGCTGATGCTTCATAAACACTATAAGACATGTTTTAATATGATTATTTTGACTCGTATTTTATATTCATATTTTTAACTGCTTATAAAATACTAAATGCTCAAGTTATTCTTTAACAATTATACATTATTAACTTACTACAATTTTTCAGATTGACGTATGTCAGATCACTCAAGGCATGCAGATACATGAATTCACATTTCTACCACTTAAGAAAGTATCAACATCCTATGCTGAAAATGGACTAGAAGATACTGCTAATAATATTGGGTTTATGTAATGTGCGTGTAAGGGTTATTGAATATAATTGATAGTAAATTAATGGCAGTGAAACAATTGAGATTCGTTAATAATCTGAATAAAATTTTAGTTAACACCTTTGACTTGTAATTTTCTTTCATAAGAGTTACCATTATTAACTTGCATACATTTCATTTGAGCTGATGCTTCATAAACACTATAAGACATGTTTTTATATGATTATTTTGACTCGAATTTTAAATTCATATTATTATCTGCTTATAAAACACTCAATTCTTAACTTAGTGTCATGAAATCCAGACCATTAGATTAAGTAAATGATTCTAATTTACTATTATTAACTTCTATAGATATTATGTAAGCCGATTCTTCATAAACACCATAATACATGATTTTTTATGATAATTTTGACGAATAATAAAAATTCAATTTTTTTTAACTGTTTATAAAACACACAATTCTCAAGTTAATCTCTTGAAACCTGGACCACTATATTAAGAAAATGATTCTAATTTACTATTATTAACTTCTATAGATATTATGTAAGCTGATTCTTCATAAACACTATAAAACATGATTTTGTATGATAATTTTGACGAATATTAAAAATTCATTTTTTTAACTGTTTATAAAAAACTCAATTCTCAAGTTAATCTCTTGAAACCTGGACCACTATATTAAGAAAATGATTCTAATTTACTATTATTAACTTCTATAGATATTATGTAAGCTGATTCTTCATAAACACTATAAAACATGATTTTGTATGATAATTTTGACGAATATTAAAAATTCATTTTTTTAACTGTTTATAAAAAACTCAATTCTCAAGTTAATCTCTTGAAACCTTGACCACTATATTAAGAAAATGATTCTAATTTACTATTATTAACTTCTATAGATATTATGTAAGCTGATTCTTCATAAACACTATAAAACATGATTTTGTATGATAATTTTGACGAATATTAAAAATTCATTTTTTTAACTGTTTATAAAACACACAATTCTCAAGTTAATCTCTTGAAACCTGGACCACTATATTAAGAAAATGATTTTAATTTACTATTATTAACTTCTATAGATATTATGTTAGCTGATTCTTCATAAATTCTATAAAACATGTTTTTATATGATAAGTTTGAGAAATATTATGAATTCCTCTTTTAATCTGCTTATAAAACAGTCAAATATTAAATGTATACACCAACAGAGGGCGTGAGCGTCGCCGTAGTAGGGACGACATCCGTCGGCCGAATCGCCTCAGAAAGAAACTAGATAGTTGTGTGGCGTTCACCGTACTGCTGTGTATCGTAACGGGTCGTTGTTTTTACTTAGATTTTGAGTCTACTCGTTATTTATTAATTAAGATTTTTGATATTATAAACGAATTGTTCATATTTTATGCCCGAAGTTAACACAAGTAACTGTCTTGATCCTTGACTACTAGATCAAGAAAATGATTCTAATTTATAATTTTTAACTTTCATTTTTTTCATTTTACCTGATATTTTTACTTCATAAAAACTATAAAATATGATTTTATAAGTTAATTTTGACGAATAATACAACTTAACATTTTTTCGTATTGAAAAGGAGCGATTTTCAGTTGTTGTACAAATGTATTCTTTAGTTACACTCATAATACATTTGAATTCCTTCTACAAAACATTCTGGTACATTTGTACTATCTTTTATGGCTTATCATAATTATTATTTATTATCATCTATTATCTATGTTTTGCAGTTCTACATTCGTTTTTGTATTTAAGTTTCAGTTGTAAATTCCTTTCATGTATTTTGTATAAAAATGAAGTTTGTCTGTTAGTTTATGTTTTGATAGTTTCCACTTCTGAATTACTCAGTGTTGTCCACGTACTAGTTGTTATATAAAAATTGTCGTTCTCCTTATGGTATCTAGTAGTGACATTTTGTCCTCCAACCATTATACATATTTAACTTACTATTTTTTTTTAGATGGCTGTACACCAGATATACTCAGGACATATTGATACATGAATTACCATTTCTACCACATGGGAAAGTTTCAACATCCTACGTTGAAAATGGACTGGACGATCCTGATAATTATAATAGTTTTATGCATAGTACGAGTAATTGATATTGAATATAATTGATAGTCAATTAATAGTAGTGTAACAAAAAGTTAGTGTCATGAAATCCAGACCATTAGATTAAGTATATGATTCTTATTTACCATTTCCAACTTCCATATATATCATATAAGCTGATACTTCATAAACACTATAAAACATGTTTTTATATGATTATTTTGACTCGTATTTTAAATTCATATTTTTAACTGCTTATAAAACAGTGAATTCTCAAGTTAGTGTCATGAAAGTCAGACCATTAGATTAAGAAAATTATTCTAATTTACCATTATTAACTAGCATACATTTCATTTAAGCTGATACTTCAATAACGCTATAAAACATGATTTTATATGATAATTTTGACTCGTATTTTAAATTCATTTTTTTAACTGTTTATAAAACACTCAATTCTCAAGTTAATCTCTTGAAACCTGGACCACTATATTAAGAAAATGATTCTAATTTACTATTATTAACTTCTATAGATATTATGTAAGATGATTCTTCATAAACACTATAAAACATGATTTTGTATGATAATTTTGACGAATATTAAAAATTCATTTTTTTAACTGTTTATAAAACACACAATTCTCAAGTTAATCTCTTGTAACCTGGACCACTATATTAAGAAAATGATTCTAATTTACCATTATTAATTTGCATACATTTCATTTAAGCTGATGCTTCATAAACACTATAAGACATGTTTTAATATGATTATTTTGACTCGTATTTTATATTCATATTTTTAACTGCTTATAAAATACTAAATGCTCAAGTTATTCTTTAACAATTATACATTATTAACTTACTACAATTTTTCAGATTGACGTATGTCAGATCACTCAAGGCATGCAGATACATGAATTCACATTTCTACCACTTAAGAAAGTATCAACATCCTATGCTGAAAATGGACTAGAAGATACTGCTAATAATATTGGGTTTATGTAATGTGCGTGTAAGGGTTATTGAATATAATTGATAGTAAATTAATGGCAGTGAAACAATTGAGATTCGTTAATAATCTGAATAAAATTTTAGTTAACACCTTTGACTTGTAATTTTCTTTCATAAGAGTTACCATTATTAACTTGCATACATTTCATTTGAGCTGATGCTTCATAAACACTATAAGACATGTTTTTATATGATTATTTTGACTCGAATTTTAAATTCATATTATTATCTGCTTATAAAACACTCAATTCTTAACTTAGTGTCATGAAATCCAGACCATTAGATTAAGTAAATGATTCTAATTTACTATTATTAACTTCTATAGATATTATGTAAGCCGATTCTTCATAAACACCATAATACATGATTTTTTATGATAATTTTGACGAATAATAAAAATTCAATTTTTTTTAACTGTTTATAAAACACACAATTCTCAAGTTAATCTCTTGAAACCTGGACCACTATATTAAGAAAATGATTCTAATTTACTATTATTAACTTCTATAGATATTATGTAAGCTGATTCTTCATAAACACTATAAAACATGATTTTGTATGATAATTTTGACGAATATTAAAAATTCATTTTTTTAACTGTTTATAAAAAACTCAATTCTCAAGTTAATCTCTTGAAACCTGGACCACTATATTAAGAAAATGATTCTAATTTACTATTATTAACTTCTATAGATATTATGTAAGCTGATTCTTCATAAACACTATAAAACATGATTTTGTATGATAATTTTGACGAATATTAAAAATTCATTTTTTTAACTGTTTATAAAAAACTCAATTCTCAAGTTAATCTCTTGAAACCTTGACCACTATATTAAGAAAATGATTCTAATTTACTATTATTAACTTCTATAGATATTATGTAAGCTGATTCTTCATAAACACTATAAAACATGATTTTGTATGATAATTTTGACGAATATTAAAAATTCATTTTTTTAACTGTTTATAAAACACACAATTCTCAAGTTAATCTCTTGAAACCTGGACCACTATATTAAGAAAATGATTTTAATTTACTATTATTAACTTCTATAGATATTATGTTAGCTGATTCTTCATAAATTCTATAAAACATGTTTTTATATGATAAGTTTGAGAAATATTATGAATTCCTCTTTTAATCTGCTTATAAAACAGTCAAATATTAAATGTATACACCAACAGAGGGCGTGAGCGTCGCCGTAGTAGGGACGACATCCGTCGGCCGAATCGCCTCAGAAAGAAACTAGATAGTTGTGTGGCGTTCACCGTACTGCTGTGTATCGTAACGGGTCGTTGTTTTTACTTAGATTTTGAGTCTACTCGTTATTTATTAATTAAGATTTTTGATATTATAAACGAATTGTTCATATTTTATGCCCGAAGTTAACACAAGTAACTGTCTTGATCCTTGACTACTAGATCAAGAAAATGATTCTAATTTATAATTTTTAACTTTCATTTTTTTCATTTTACCTGATATTTTTACTTCATAAAAACTATAAAATATGATTTTATAAGTTAATTTTGACGAATAATACAACTTAACATTTTTTCGTATTGAAAAGGAGCGATTTTCAGTTGTTGTACAAATGTATTCTTTAGTTACACTCATAATACATTTGAATTCCTTCTACAAAACATTCTGGTACATTTGTACTATCTTTTATGGCTTATCATAATTATTATTTATTATCATCTATTATCTATGTTTTGCAGTTCTACATTCGTTTTTGTATTTAAGTTTCAGTTGTAAATTCCTTTCATGTATTTTGTATAAAAATGAAGTTTGTCTGTTAGTTTATGTTTTGATAGTTTCCACTTCTGAATTACTCAGTGTTGTCCACGTACTAGTTGTTATATAAAAATTGTCGTTCTCCTTATGGTATCTAGTAGTGACATTTTGTCCTCCAACCATTATACATATTTAACTTACTATTTTTTTTTAGATGGCTGTACACCAGATATACTCAGGACATATTGATACATGAATTACCATTTCTACCACATGGGAAAGTTTCAACATCCTACGTTGAAAATGGACTGGACGATCCTGATAATTATAATAGTTTTATGCATAGTACGAGTAATTGATATTGAATATAATTGATAGTCAATTAATAGTAGTGTAACAAAAAGTTAGTGTCATGAAATCCAGACCATTAGATTAAGTATATGATTCTTATTTACCATTTCCAACTTCCATATATATCATATAAGCTGATACTTCATAAACACTATAAAACATGTTTTTATATGATTATTTTGACTCGTATTTTAAATTCATATTTTTAACTGCTTATAAAACAGTGAATTCTCAAGTTAGTGTCATGAAAGTCAGACCATTAGATTAAGAAAATTATTCTAATTTACCATTATTAACTAGCATACATTTCATTTAAGCTGATACTTCAATAACGCTATAAAACATGATTTTATATGATAATTTTGACTCGTATTTTAAATTCATTTTTTTAACTGTTTATAAAACACTCAATTCTCAAGTTAATCTCTTGAAAACCTGGACCACTATATTAAGAAAATGATTCTAATTTACTATTATTAACTTCTATAGATATTATGTAAGATGATTCTTCATAAACACTATAAAACATGATTTTGTATGATAATTTTGACGAATATTAAAAATTCATTTTTTTAACTGTTTATAAAACACACAATTCTCAAGTTAATCTCTTGTAACCTGGACCACTATATTAAGAAAATGATTCTAATTTACCATTATTAATTTGCATACATTTCATTTAAGCTGATGCTTCATAAACACTATAAGACATGTTTTAATATGATTATTTTGACTCGTATTTTATATTCATATTTTTAACTGCTTATAAAATACTAAATGCTCAAGTTATTCTTTAACAATTATACATTATTAACTTACTACAATTTTTCAGATTGACGTATGTCAGATCACTCAAGGCATGCAGATACATGAATTCACATTTCTACCACTTAAGAAAGTATCAACATCCTATGCTGAAAATGGACTAGAAGATACTGCTAATAATATTGGGTTTATGTAATGTGCGTGTAAGGGTTATTGAATATAATTGATAGTAAATTAATGGCAGTGAAACAATTGAGATTCGTTAATAATCTGAATAAAATTTTAGTTAACACCTTTGACTTGTAATTTTCTTTCATAAGAGTTACCATTATTAACTTGCATACATTTCATTTGAGCTGATGCTTCATAAACACTATAAGACATGTTTTTATATGATTATTTTGACTCGAATTTTAAATTCATATTATTATCTGCTTATAAAACACTCAATTCTTAACTTAGTGTCATGAAATCCAGACCATTAGATTAAGTAAATGATTCTAATTTACTATTATTAACTTCTATAGATATTATGTAAGCCGATTCTTCATAAACACCATAATACATGATTTTTTATGATAATTTTGACGAATAATAAAAATTCAATTTTTTTA
>NW_026870011.1:0-26937 GCF_020882245.1 Rhopalosiphum padi
ATTATGACGATATTTTGACGAATATTTAAATATTTATGTTTTTTAACTGCTTATAAAAACTCAACAATTCTCAAGTTTATTCTCTTGAAACTTGTACCACTATATTTAAGAAAAATGATTCTAATTTTATTATTATTTACTTGCATACATATTCATATAACCTTATACTTCATAAACACTAAAAAACATGATTTTATATGATAATTTTTGATGAATATTAAATATTTATAAATTAGAACTGCTTATAAAACACACAATTCTCAAGTTTATCTCTTGAAACCTGGACCACTGTATTAAGAAAATGATTCTAATTTATTATTATTAACTTGCATACATTTCATTTAACCTTATACTTCATAAACACTATAAAACATGATTTTATATGATTATTTTTGACGAATATTAAATATTTATATTAGAACTGCTTATAAAACAAACAATTTTAAAGTTTATCTCTTGAAACCTGTACCACTATATTAAGAAAATGATTCTAATTTATTATTATTAACTTGCATACATTTCATTTAAGCAGATACCTTCATAAACACTATAAAACTTGATTTTATATGTTAATTTTGATGAATATTAATTATTTATGTATTGAATTGTTTATTAAACACACAATTTTCAAGTTTTATCTCTTGAAACCTGTACCACAATATTAAGAAAATTATTCTAATTTTTTTATTATTAACTTGCATACATTTCATATAAACCTTATACTTCATAAACACTATAAAACATGATTTTATATGATAATTTTGATGAATATTAAATATTTATAATTAGAACTGCTTATAAAAACACACAATTCTCAAGTTTATCTCTTGAAACCTGGACCCACTATATTAAGAAAATGATTCTAATTTATTATTATTAACTTGCATACATTTCATTTAACCTTATACTTCATAAACACTATAAAACATGATTTTTATATGATAATTTTGAACGAATATTAATTATTCATGTTTTTAAACTGCTTATAAAAGCACTGAGTTCTCGAGTCATTCTCCAATCATTATATATATTTAACTGAATAATTTTTTTTAGATGGAAATACAGCAGGTCACTCAAGGGATGCTGAAACATTAATTTCTATTCATACAACTTTGTGAAAGTATGAACATCTAATTTTGAAAATGAACTAACAAATACTAGTTTATAATGAATTTATGCAATTTACATTTAATGGTTATTGAATATAATTTATAGAATATTAATTGTAGTGATACAATAGAGATTTGTTAACAAAGTGAATATATGATTATGAAACACCTGAGAACTTTTAATTTTTCATTCTTAAAATTTGTCTTAGGTATACAAATCATTTTATTTTTATTACATCTATATGATAATTTTGTTGAATATAACAAATTCATACATTTAACAGCTTAAAAAATATTATATTCTCAAGTACGTTTTTTGAAACCTTGACTGCTATACAATGAAAATTATTCCATTTTTATCATTTATAACTATCATATGTTTTGTTTAAACTGGATATTTTTACTTCAAAAGAACTTTAACAAATTATTTTATATGTTAATTTCGACGAATTAAACAATTCATATTATTTTTCATATTGAATAGAAGAAAATTTAAGTTATTGTTCGAGTGTATTATTTAGTTACATTTATTTTACATTCAAATTCAACAAAATGATTTGGTAGATTTGTACTATCTTTTTATAGCTTATCATAATTATTATTTCTTATCATCTGTTATATGATTATATTTTCATATCACCTTGCTGTTTTACAATCGTATTTGCATTTAAGTTTTAACTGAAAATTGTTTTTAAATATTTTGTATTAAGAATAAAGTTGTTCATATAATTATTGTTTGATTGTTTCCGTTACTGACTTATTCAGTATTTTCCAAGTACTAGTTATCATATAAACATTTTCGTTCTAATTATGGTGTGTAGTAGTGACTTTATTTACTACAATTATACGCATTATTTAACTGACTACAATATTTTCAGATTGCAATACAGCAGACAATGAAAGCCGCAGTGAGACATGAATTCGCGATTCTATCAGTTTGGAAAATATAAACATCCTACGATGACAAGGACTAGAAGATACTGATAATAATAATTGTTTTTATTCAACGTACGTTTAGAGCTTATAATTGAAATAGAATTGATAGAAAAATTAATAGTAATGTAACAAAATGTTAATGTCATGAAATCCTGACAATAGGATTAAGTAAATGATTCTTATTTACTATAATTAAACCTTTCATTCAATTCATTTAAACTTGATACTTCATAAAACACCTAAAAAAACATGATTTTATATGATTATTTTGACGAATATCAAAAAATTCATGTTTTAAAAACTGCTTATGAAGCACTATGTTATCGAGTCATTCTCCAATTATTATATATATTTAACTGATTAAATTTTTTTAGATGGCAATACAGGCAGAATGACTCAAGGAATGCTGAGACATTTATTCATATGCATACAACTTTGGAAAAGTATGAACATCCAATGTTGAAAATGAACTAAAAGATACTGATTATAAAGAATTAATGCAATGTACGTGTAACGGTTATTGGCTGTAGTTGATAGAAAATTAATAGCAATGTATCTAAAAGTTACTCAAATGCTTCCCTGTCCTATAATATTAATTAAATTATTTTAATTTACCATTATCAACTAGCATACAATTCATTTAAGCAGATAATTCATAAAACAAAATAAAACACGATTTTATACGATAATTTTGACTAATATTAAATATTTATGTTTTAAAACTGTTTACAAAATACACAATTCTCAAGTTAATCTCTTGAAACCTGGACCACTATATTAAGAAAAATGATTCTAATTTTTTTATTTATTAACTTGCATGTATTTCATATTAAGCAGATACTTCATAAAACACTATAAAACATGATTTTATATGATTATTTTGAAGAATATTAAATATTTATGTTTTTTTAACTGCTTATAAAACCCACAATTCTCAAGTTAATCTCTTGAAACCTGGACCACTATATTAAGAAAATGATTCTAATTTTTTATTATTAACTTGCATGTATTTCATTTAAGCAGATACTTCATAAACACTATAAAACATGATTTTATATGATTATTTTGAAGAATATTAAATATTTATGTTTTTAACTGCTTATAAAACCCACAATTCTCAAGTTAATATCTTGAAACCCTGTACCCCCACAATATTAAGAAAATGATTCTAATTTTTTATTATTAACTTGCATACATTTCATTTAAGCAGATACTTCATAAACACTATAAAACTTGATTTTATATGATTATTTTGACGAATATTAAATATTTATATTTAGAACTGCTTATAAAACACACAATTCTCAAGTTAATCTCTTGAAACCTGGACCACTATATTAAGAAAATGATTCTAATTTTTTATTATTAACTTGCATGCATTTCATTTATGCAGATACTTTATATACTCTATAATACATGATTTTATATGATAATTTTGACGAATATTAAATATTTATGTTTTTAACTGCTTATAAAACTCACAATTCTCAAGTTTATCTCTTGAAACTTGTACCACTATATTAAGAAAATGATTCTAATTTATTATTATTAACTTGCATACATTTCATATAACCTTATACTTCATAAACACTATAAAACATGATTTTATATGATAATTTTGATGAATTTTAAATATTTATAATAAGAACTGCTTAAAAAACACACAATTCTCAAGTTATTCTCTTGAAACCTAAACCACTATATTAAGAAAATGATTCTAATTTTTTATTATTAACTTGCATACATTTCATTTAAGCAGATACTTCAGAAACACTATAAAACTTGATTTTATATGATTATTTTGACGAATATTAAATATTTATATTTAGAACTGCTTATAAAACAAACAATTTTAAAGTTTATCTCTTGAAACCTGTACCACAATATTAAGAAAATGATTCTTATTTTTTATTATTAACTTGCATACATTTCATTTAAGCAGATAATTCATAAACAAAATAAAACACGATTTTATACGATAATTTTGACTAATATTAAATATTTATGTTTTAAAACTGTTTACAAAATACACAATTCTCAAGTTAATCTCTTGAAACCTGGACCACTATATTAAGAAAATGATTCTAATTTTTTATTATTAACTTGCATGCATTTCATTTAAGCAGATACTTCATAAACACTATAAAACTTGAATGTATATGATTATTTTGACGAATATTAAATATTTATATTTAGAACTGCTTATAAAACACACAATTCTCAAGTTAATCTCTTGAAACCTGGACCACTATATTAAGAAAATGATTTCTAATTTTTTATTATTAACTTGCATGCATTTCATTTATGCAGATACTTTATATACTCTATAATACATGATTTTATATGATAATTTTGACGAATATTAAATATTTATGTTTTTAACTGCTTATAAAACTCACAATTCTCAAGTTTATCTCTTGAAACTTGTACCACTATATTAAGAAAATGATTCTAATTTATTATTATTTACTTGCATACATTTCATATAACCTTATACTTCATAAACACTATAAAACATGATTTTATATGATAATTTTGATGAATATTAAATATTTATAATTAGAACTGCTTATAAAACACACAATTCTCAAGTTTATCTCTTGAAACCTGGACCACTGTATTAAGAAAATGATTCTAAATTATTATTATTAACTTGCATACATTTCATTTAACCTTATACTTCATAAACACTATAAAAACATGATTTTATATGATTATTTTGACGAATATTAAATATTTATATTTAGAACTGCTTATAAAACAAACAATTTTAAAGTTTATCTCTTGAAACCTGTACCACTATATTAAGAAAATGATTCTAATTTATTATTATTAACTTGCATACATTTCATTTAAGCAGATACTTCATAAACACTATAAAACTTGATTTTATATGTTAATTTTGATGAATATTAATTATTTATGTATTGAATTGTTTATTAAACACACAATTTTCAAGTTTATCTCTTGAAACCTGTACCACAATATTAAGAAAATTATTCTAATTTTTTATTATTAACTTGCATACATTTCATTTAAGCAGATACTTCATAAACACTATAAAACATGATTTTATATGATAATTTTGATGAATATTAAATATTTATATTTAGAACTGCTTATAAAACACACAATTCTCAAGTTTATCTCTTGAAATCTGGACCACTATATTAAGAAAATGATTCTAATTTATTATTATTAACTTGCATACATTTCATTTAACCTTATACTTCATAAACACTATAAAACATGATTTTATATGATAATTTTGACGAATATTAATTATTCATGTTATTAACTGCTTATAAAGCACTGAGTTCTCGAGTCATTCTCCAATCATTATATATATTTAACTGAATAAATTTTTTTAGATGGAAATACAGCAGGTCACTCAAGGGATGCTGAAACATTAATTTCTATTCATACAACTTTGTGAAAGTATGAACATCTAATTTTGAAAATGAACTAACAAATACTGTTTATAATGAATTTATGCAATTTACATTTAATGGTTATTGAATATAATTTATAGAATATTAATTGTAGTGATACAATAGAGATTTGTTAACAAAGTGAATAAATGATTATGAAACACCTGAGAACTTTTAATTTTCATTCTTAAAATTTGTCTTAGGTATACAAATCATTTTATTTTTATTACATTTATATGATAATTTTGTTGAATATAACAAATTCATACATTTAACAGCTTAAAAAATATTATATTCTCAAGTACGTTTTTTGAAACCTTGACTGCTATACAATGAAAATTATTCCATTTTATCATTTATAACTATCATATGTTTTGTTTAACTAGATATTTTTACTTCAAAAGAACTTTAACAAATTATTTTATATGTTAATTTCGACGAATTAAACAATTCATATTATTTTTCATATTGAATAGAAGAAAATTTAAGTTATTGTTCGAGTGTATTATTTAGTTACATTTATTTTACATTCAAATTCAACAAAATGATTTGGTAGATTTGTACTATCTTTTATAGCTTATCATAATTATTATTTCTTATCATCTGTTATATGATTATATTTCATATCACCTTGCTGTTTTACAATCGTATTTGCATTTAAGTTTTAACTGAAAATTGTTTTTAAATATTTTGTATTAAGAATAAAGTTGTTCAGATAATTATTGTTTGATTGTTTCCGTTACTGACTTATTCAGTATTTTCCAAGTACTAGTTATCATATAAACATTTTCGTTCTAATTATGGTGTGTAGTAGTGACTTTATTTACTACAATTATACGCATATTTAACTGACTACAATATTTTCAGATTGCAATACAGCAGACAATGAAAGCCATGGTGAGACATGAATTCGCGATTCTATCAGTTTGGAAAATATAAACATCCTACGATGACAAGGACTAGAAAATACTGATAATAATAATTGTTTTATTCAACGTACGTTTAGAGCTTATAATTGAATATAATTGATAGAAAATTAATAGTAATGTAACAAAATGTTAATGTCATGAAATCCTGACAATAGGATTAAGTAAATGATTCTTATTTACTATAATTAACTTTCATTCAATTCATTTAACTTGATACTTCATAAACACTAAAAAACATGATTTTATATGATTATTTTGACGAATATCAAAATTTCATGTTTTAAACTGCTTATGAAGCACTAAGTTATCGAGTCATTCTCCAATTATTATATATATTTAACTGATTAAATTTTTTTAGATGGCAATACAGCAGATGACTCAAGGAATGCTGAGTCATTTATTCATATGCATACAACTTTGGAAAAGTATGAACATCCAATGTTGAAAATGAACTAAAAGATACTGATTATAAAGAATTAATGCAATGTACGTGTAACGGTTATTGGCTGTAGTTGATAGAAAATTAATAGCAATGTATCTAAAAGTTACTCAAATGCTTCCCTGTCCATAATATTAATTAAATTATTTTAATTTACCATTATCAACTAGCATACATTTCATTTAAGCAGATAATTCATAAACAAAATAAAACACGATTTTATACGATAATTTTGACTAATATTAAATATTTATGTTTTAAAACTGTTTACAAAATACACAATTCTCAAGTTAATCTCTTGAAACCTGGACCACTATATTAAGAAAATGATTCTAATTTTTTATTATTAACTTGCATGCATTTCATTTAAGCAGATACTTCATAAACACTATAAAACATGATTTTATATGATTATTTTGACGAATATTAAATATTTATATTTAGAACTGCTTATAAAACAAACAATTTTAAAGTTTATCTCTTGAAACCTGTACCACAATATTAAGAAAATGATTCTTATTTTTTATTATTAACTTGCATACATTTCATTTAAGCAGATACTTCATAAACACTATAAAACTTGAATGTATATGATTATTTTGACGAATATTAAATATTTATATTTAGAACTGCTTATAAAACACACAATTCTCAAGTTAATCTCTTGAAACCTGGACCACTATATTAAGAAAATGATTCTAATTTTTTATTATTAACTTGCATGCATTTCATTTATGCAGATACTTTATATACTCTATAATACATGATTTTATATGATAATTTTGACGAATATTAAATATTTATGTTTTTAACTGCTTATAAAACTCACAATTCTCAAGTTTATCTCTTGAAACTTGTACCACTATATTAAGAAAATGATTCTAATTTATTATTATTAACTTGCATACATTTCATATAACCTTATACTTCATAAACACTATAAAACATGATTTTATATGATAATTTTGATGAATTTTAAATATTTATAATAAGAACTGCTTAAAAAACACACAATTCTCAAGTTATTCTCTTGAAACCTAAACCACTATATTAAGAAAATGATTCTAATTTTTTATTATTAACTTGCATACATTTCATTTAAGCAGATACTTCAGAAACACTATAAAACTTGATTTTATATGATTATTTTGACGAATATTAAATATTTATATTTAGAACTGCTTATAAAACAAACAATTTTAAAGTTTATCTCTTGAAACCTGTACCACAATATTAAGAAAATGATTCTTATTTTTTATTATTAACTTGCATACATTTCATTTAAGCAGATAATTCATAAACAAAATAAAACACGATTTTATACGATAATTTTGACTAATATTAAATATTTATGTTTTAAAACTGTTTACAAAATACACAATTCTCAAGTTAATCTCTTGAAACCTGGACCACTATATTAAGAAAATGATTCTAATTTTTTATTATTAACTTGCATGCATTTCATTTAAGCAGATACTTCATAAACACTATAAAACATGATTTTATATGATTATTTTGACGAATATTAAATATTTATATTTAGAACTGCTTATAAAACAAACAATTTTAAAGTTTATCTCTTGAAACCTGTACCACAATATTAAGAAAATGATTCTTATTTTTTATTATTAACTTGCATACATTTCATTTAAGCAGATACTTCATAAACACTATAAAACTTGAATGTATATGATTATTTTGACGAATATTAAATATTTATATTTAGAACTGCTTATAAAACACACAATTCTCAAGTTAATCTCTTGAAACCTGGACCACTATATTAAGAAAATGATTCTAATTTTTTATTATTAACTTGCATGCATTTCATTTATGCAGATACTTTATATACTCTATAATACATGATTTTATATGATAATTTTGACGAATATTAAATATTTATGTTTTTAACTGCTTATAAAACTCACAATTCTCAAGTTTATCTCTTGAAACTTGTACCACTATATTAAGAAAATGATTCTAATTTATTATTATTAACTTGCATACATTTCATTTAAGCAGATACTTCATAAACACTATAAAACTTGATTTTATATGTTAATTTTGATGAATATTAATTATTTATGTATTGAATTGTTTATTAAACACACAATTTTCAAGTTTATCTCTTGAAACCTGTACCACAATATTAAGAAAATTATTCTAATTTTTTATTATTAACTTGCATACATTTCATTTAAGCAGATACTTCATAAACACTATAAAACATGATTTTATATGATAATTTTGATGAATATTAAATATTTATATTTAGAACTGCTTATAAAACACACAATTCTCAAGTTTATCTCTTGAAATCTGGACCACTATATTAAGAAAATGATTCTAATTTATTATTATTAACTTGCATACATTTCATTTAACCTTATACTTCATAAACACTATAAAACATGATTTTATATGATAATTTTGACGAATATTAATTATTCATGTTATTAACTGCTTATAAAGCACTGAGTTCTCGAGTCATTCTCCAATCATTATATATATTTAACTGAATAAATTTTTTTAGATGGAAATACAGCAGGTCACTCAAGGGATGCTGAAACATTAATTTCTATTCATACAACTTTGTGAAAGTATGAACATCTAATTTTGAAAATGAACTAACAAATACTGTTTATAATGAATTTATGCAATTTACATTTAATGGTTATTGAATATAATTTATAGAATATTAATTGTAGTGATACAATAGAGATTTGTTAACAAAGTGAATAAATGATTATGAAACACCTGAGAACTTTTAATTTTCATTCTTAAAATTTGTCTTAGGTATACAAATCATTTTATTTTTATTACATTTATATGATAATTTTGTTGAATATAACAAATTCATACATTTAACAGCTTAAAAAATATTATATTCTCAAGTACGTTTTTTGAAACCTTGACTGCTATACAATGAAAATTATTCCATTTTATCATTTATAACTATCATATGTTTTGTTTAACTAGATATTTTTACTTCAAAAGAACTTTAACAAATTATTTTATATGTTAATTTCGACGAATTAAACAATTCATATTATTTTTCATATTGAATAGAAGAAAATTTAAGTTATTGTTCGAGTGTATTATTTAGTTACATTTATTTTACATTCAAATTCAACAAAATGATTTGGTAGATTTGTACTATCTTTTATAGCTTATCATAATTATTATTTCTTATCATCTGTTATATGATTATATTTCATATCACCTTGCTGTTTTACAATCGTATTTGCATTTAAGTTTTAACTGAAAATTGTTTTTAAATATTTTGTATTAAGAATAAAGTTGTTCAGATAATTATTGTTTGATTGTTTCCGTTACTGACTTATTCAGTATTTTCCAAGTACTAGTTATCATATAAACATTTTCGTTCTAATTATGGTGTGTAGTAGTGACTTTATTTACTACAATTATACGCATATTTAACTGACTACAATATTTTCAGATTGCAATACAGCAGACAATGAAAGCCATGGTGAGACATGAATTCGCGATTCTATCAGTTTGGAAAATATAAACATCCTACGATGACAAGGACTAGAAAATACTGATAATAATAATTGTTTTATTCAACGTACGTTTAGAGCTTATAATTGAATATAATTGATAGAAAATTAATAGTAATGTAACAAAATGTTAATGTCATGAAATCCTGACAATAGGATTAAGTAAATGATTCTTATTTACTATAATTAACTTTCATTCAATTCATTTAACTTGATACTTCATAAACACTAAAAAACATGATTTTATATGATTATTTTGACGAATATCAAAATTTCATGTTTTAAACTGCTTATGAAGCACTAAGTTATCGAGTCATTCTCCAATTATTATATATATTTAACTGATTAAATTTTTTTAGATGGCAATACAGCAGATGACTCAAGGAATGCTGAGTCATTTATTCATATGCATACAACTTTGGAAAAGTATGAACATCCAATGTTGAAAATGAACTAAAAGATACTGATTATAAAGAATTAATGCAATGTACGTGTAACGGTTATTGGCTGTAGTTGATAGAAAATTAATAGCAATGTATCTAAAAGTTACTCAAATGCTTCCCTGTCCATAATATTAATTAAATTATTTTAATTTACCATTATCAACTAGCATACATTTCATTTAAGCAGATAATTCATAAACAAAATAAAACACGATTTTATACGATAATTTTGACTAATATTAAATATTTATGTTTTAAAACTGTTTACAAAATACACAATTCTCAAGTTAATCTCTTGAAACCTGGACCACTATATTAAGAAAATGATTCTAATTTTTTATTATTAACTTGCATGCATTTCATTCAAGCAGATACTTCATAAACACTATAAAACATGAATTTATATGATTATTTTGACGAATATTAAATATTTATATTTAGAACTGCTTATAAAACAAACAATTTTAAAGTTTATCTCTTGAAACCTGTACCACAATATTAAGAAAATGATTCTAATTTTTTATTATTAACTTGCATACATTTCATTTAAGCAGATACTTCATAAACACTATAAAACTTGATTTTATATGATTATTTTGACGAATATTAAATATTTATATTTAGAACTGCTTATAAAACACACAATTCTCAAGTTAATCTCTTGAAACCTGTACCACAATATTAAGAAAATGATTCTAATTTTTTATTATTAACTTGCATGCATTTCATTTATGCAGATACTTTATATACTCTATAATACATGATTTTATATGATAATTTTGACGAATATTAAATATTTATGTTTTTAACTGCTTATAAAACTCACAATTCTCAAGTTTATCTCTTGAAACCTGTACCACTATATTAAGAAAATGATTCTAATTTATTATTATTAACTTGCATACATTTCATATAACCTTATACTTCATAAACACTATAAAACATGATTTTATATGATAATTTTGATGAATATTAAATATTTATAATTAGAACTGCTTATAAAACACACAATTCTCAAGTTTATCTCTTGAAACCTGGACCACTATATTAAGAAAATGATTCTAATTTATTATTATTAACTTGCATACATTTCATTTAACCTTATACTTCATAAACACTATAAAACATGATTTTATATGATAATTTTGACGAATATTAATTATTCATGTTTTTAACTGCTTATAAAGCACTGAGTTCTCGAGTCATTCTCCAATCATTATATATATTTAACTGAATAATTTTTTTTAGATGGAAATACAGCAGGTCACTCAAGGGATGCTGAAACATTAATTTCTATTCATACAACTTTGTGAAAGTATGAACATCTAATTTTGAAAATGAACTAACAAATACTGTTTATAATGAATTTATGCAATTTACATTTAATGGTTATTGAATATAATTTATAGAATATTAATTGTAGTGATACAATAGAGATTTGTTAACAAAGTGAATATATGATTATGAAACACCTGAGAACTTTTAATTTTCATTCTTAAAATTTGTCTTAGGTATACAAATCATTTTATTTTTATTACATCTATATGATAATTTTGTTGAATATAACAAATTCATACATTTAACAGCTTAAAAAATATTATATTCTCAAGTACGTTTTTTGAAACCTTGACTGCTATACAATGAAAATTATTCCATTTTATCATTTATAACTATCATATGTTTTGTTTAACTGGATATTTTTACTTCAAAAGAACTTTAACAAATTATTTTATATGTTAATTTCGACGAATTAAACAATTCATATTATTTTTCATATTGAATAGAAGAAAATTTAAGTTATTGTTCGAGTGTATTATTTAGTTACATTTATTTTACATTCAAATTCAACAAAATGATTTGGTAGATTTGTACTATCTTTTATAGCTTATCATAATTATTATTTCTTATCATCTGTTATATGATTATATTTCATATCACCTTGCTGTTTTACAATCGTATTTGCATTTAAGTTTTAACTGAAAATTGTTTTTAAATATTTTGTATTAAGAATAAAGTTGTTCATATAATTATTGTTTGATTGTTTCCGTTACTGACTTATTCAGTATTTTCCAAGTACTAGTTATCATATAAACATTTTCGTTCTAATTATGGTGTGTAGTAGTGACTTTATTTACTACAATTATACGCATATTTAACTGACTACAATATTTTCAGATTGCAATACAGCAGACAATGAAAGCCGCAGTGAGACATGAATTCGCGATTCTATCAGTTTGGAAAATATAAACATCCTACGATGACAAGGACTAGAAGATACTGATAATAATAATTGTTTTATTCAACGTACGTTTAGAGCTTATAATTGAATATAATTGATAGAAAATTAATAGTAATGTAACAAAATGTTAATGTCATGAAATCCTGACAATAGGATTAAGTAAATGATTCTTATTTACTATAATTAACTTTCATTCAATTCATTTAACTTGATACTTCATAAACACTAAAAAACATGATTTTATATGATTATTTTGACGAATATCAAAAATTCATGTTTTAAACTGCTTATGAAGCACTATGTTATCGAGTCATTCTCCAATTATTATATATATTTAACTGATTAAATTTTTTTAGATGGCAATACAGCAGATGACTCAAGGAATGCTGAGACATTTATTCATATGCATACAACTTTGGAAAAGTATGAACATCCAATGTTGAAAATGAACTAAAAGATACTGATTATAAAGAATTAATGCAATGTACGTGTAACGGTTATTGGCTGTAGTTGATAGAAAATTAATAGCAATGTATCTAAAAGTTACTCAAATGCTTCCCTGTCCATAATATTAATTAAATTATTTTAATTTACCATTATCAACTAGCATACAATTCATTTAAGCAGATAATTCATAAACAAAATAAAACACGATTTTATACGATAATTTTGACTAATATTAAATATTTATGTTTTAAAACTGTTTACAAAATACACAATTCTCAAGTTAATCTCTTGAAACCTGGACCACTATATTAAGAAAATGATTCTAATTTTTTATTATTAACTTGCATGTATTTCATTTAAGCAGATACTTCATAAACACTATAAAACATGATTTTATATGATTATTTTGAAGAATATTAAATATTTATGTTTTTAACTGCTTATAAAACCCACAATTCTCAAGTTAATCTCTTGAAACCTGGACCACTATATTAAGAAAATGATTCTAATTTTTTATTATTAACTTGCATGTATTTCATTTAAGCAGATACTTCATAAACACTATAAAACATGATTTTATATGATTATTTTGAAGAATATTAAATATTTATGTTTTTAACTGCTTATAAAACCCACAATTCTCAAGTTAATATCTTGAAACCTGTACCACAATATTAAGAAAATGATTCTAATTTTTTATTATTAACTTGCATACATTTCATTTAAGCAGATACTTCATAAACACTATAAAACTTGATTTTATATGATTATTTTGACGAATATTAAATATTTATATTTAGAACTGCTTATAAAACACACAATTCTCAAGTTAATCTCTTGAAACCTGGACCACTATATTAAGAAAATGATTCTAATTTTTTATTATTAACTTGCATGCATTTCATTTATGCAGATACTTTATATACTCTATAATACATGATTTTATATGATAATTTTGACGAATATTAAATATTTATGTTTTTAACTGCTTATAAAACTCACAATTCTCAAGTTTATCTCTTGAAACTTGTACCACTATATTAAGAAAATGATTCTAATTTATTATTATTAACTTGCATACATTTCATATAACCTTATACTTCATAAACACTATAAAACATGATTTTATATGATAATTTTGATGAATTTTAAATATTTATAATAAGAACTGCTTAAAAAACACACAATTCTCAAGTTATTCTCTTGAAACCTAAACCACTATATTAAGAAAATGATTCTAATTTTTTATTATTAACTTGCATACATTTCATTTAAGCAGATACTTCAGAAACACTATAAAACTTGATTTTATATGATTATTTTGACGAATATTAAATATTTATATTTAGAACTGCTTATAAAACACACAATTCTCAAGTTAATCTCTTGAAACCTGGACCACTATATTAAGAAAATGATTCTAATTTTTTATTATTAACTTGCATGCATTTCATTTATGCAGATACTTTATATACTCTATAATACATGATTTTATATGATAATTTTGACGAATATTAAATATTTATGTTTTTAACTGCTTATAAAACTCACAATTCTCAAGTTTATCTCTTGAAACTTGTACCACTATATTAAGAAAATGATTCTAATTTATTATTATTAACTTGCATACATTTCATATAACCTTATACATCATAAACACTATAAAACATGATTTTATATGATAATTTTGATGAATATTAAATATTTATAATTAGAACTGCTTATAAAACACACAATTCTCAAGTTTATCTCTTGAAACCTGGACCACTATATTAAGAAAATGATTCTAATTTATTATTATTAACTTGCATACATTCCATTTAACCTTATACTTCATAAACACTATAAAACTTGATTTTATATGATAATTTTGACGAATATTAATTATTCATGTTTTTAACTGCTTATAAAGCACTGAGTTCTCGAGTCATTCTCCAATCATTATATATATTTAACTGAATAAATTTTTTTAGATTGAAATACAGCAGGTCACTCAAGGGATGCTGAAACATTAATTTCTATTCATACAACTTTGTGAAAGTATGAACATCTAATTTTGAAAATGAACTAACAAATACTGTTTATAATGAATTTATGCAATTTACATTTAATGGTTATTGAATATAATTTATAGAATATTAATTGTAGTGATACAATAGAGATTTGTTAACAAAGTGAATAAATGATTATGAAACACCTGAGAACTTTTAATTTTCATTCTTAAAATTTGTCTTAGGTATACAAATCATTTTATTTTTATTACATCTATATGATAATTTTGTTGAATATAACAAATTCATACATTTAACAGCTTAAAAAATATTATATTCTCAAGTACGTTTTTTGAAACCTTGACTGCTATACAATGAAAATTATTCCATTTTATCATTTATAACTATCATATGTTTTGTTTAACTGGATATTTTTACTTCAAAAGAACTTTAACAAATTATTTTATATGTTAATTTCGACGAATTAAACAATTCATATTATTTTTCATATTGAATAGAAGAAAATTTAAGTTATTGTTCGAGTGTATTATTTAGTTACATTTATTTTACATTCAAATTCAACAAAATGATTTGGTAGATTTGTACTATCTTTTATAGCTTATCATAATTATTATTTCTTATCATCTGTTATATGATTATATTTCATATCACCTTGCTGTTTTACAATCGTATTTGCATTTAAGTTTTAACTGAAAATTGTTTTTAAATATTTTGTATTAAGAATAAAGTTGTTCATATAATTATTGTTTGATTGTTTCCGTTACTGACTTATTTAGTATTTTCCAAGTACTAGTTATCATATAAACATTTTCGTTCTAATTATGGTGTGTAGTAGTGACTTTATTTACTACAATTATACGCATATTTAACTGACTACAATATTTTCACATTGCAATACAGCAGACAATGAAAGCCATAGTGAGACATGAATTCGCGATTCTATCAGTTTGGAAAATATAAACATCCTACGATGACAAGGACTAGAAGATACTGATAATAATAATTGTTTTATTCAACGTACGTTTAGAGCTTATAATTGAATATAATTGATAGAAAATTAATAGTAATGTAACAAAATGTTAATGTCATGAAATCCTGACAATAGGATTAAGTAAATGATTCTTATTTACTATAATTAACTTTCATTCAATTCATTTAACTTGATACTTCATAAACACTAAAAAACATGATTTTATATGATTATTTTGACGAATATCAAAAATTCATGTTTTAAACTGCTTATGAAGCACTATGTTATCGAGTCATTCTCCAATTATTATATATATTTAACTGATTAAATTTTTTTAGATGGCAATACAGCAGATGACTCAAGGAATGCTGAGACATTTATTCATATGCATACAACTTTGGAAAAGTATGAACATCCAATGTTGAAAATGAACTAAAAGATACTGATTATAAAGAATTAATGCAATGTACGTGTAACGGTTATTGGCTGTAGTTGATAGAAAATTAATAGCAATGTATCTAAAAGTTACTCAAATGCTTCCCTGTCCATAATATTAATTAAATTATTTTAATTTACCATTATCAACTAGCATACAATTCATTTAAGCAGATAATTCATAAACAAAATAAAACACGATTTTATACGATAATTTTGACTAATATTAAATATTTATGTTTTAAAACTGTTTACAAAATACACAATTCTCAAGTTAATCTCTTGAAACCTGGACCACTATATTAAGAAAATGATTCTAATTTTTTATTATTAACTTGCATGCATTTCATTCAAGCAGATACTTCATAAACACTATAAAACATGAATTTATATGATTATTTTGACGAATATTAAATATTTATATTTAGAACTGCTTATAAAACAAACAATTTTAAAGTTTATCTCTTGAAACCTGTACCACAATATTAAGAAAATGATTCTAATTTTTTATTATTAACTTGCATACATTTCATTTAAGCAGATACTTCATAAACACTATAAAACTTGATTTTATATGATTATTTTGACGAATATTAAATATTTATATTTAGAACTGCTTATAAAACACACAATTCTCAAGTTAATCTCTTGAAACCTGTACCACAATATTAAGAAAATGATTCTAATTTTTTATTATTAACTTGCATGCATTTCATTTATGCAGATACTTTATATACTCTATAATACATGATTTTATATGATAATTTTGACGAATATTAAATATTTATGTTTTTAACTGCTTATAAAACTCACAATTCTCAAGTTTATCTCTTGAAACCTGTACCACTATATTAAGAAAATGATTCTAATTTATTATTATTAACTTGCATACATTTCATATAACCTTATACTTCATAAACACTATAAAACATGATTTTATATGATAATTTTGATGAATATTAAATATTTATAATTAGAACTGCTTATAAAACACACAATTCTCAAGTTTATCTCTTGAAACCTGGACCACTATATTAAGAAAATGATTCTAATTTATTATTATTAACTTGCATACATTTCATTTAACCTTATACTTCATAAACACTATAAAACATGATTTTATATGATAATTTTGACGAATATTAATTATTCATGTTTTTAACTGCTTATAAAGCACTGAGTTCTCGAGTCATTCTCCAATCATTATATATATTTAACTGAATAATTTTTTTTAGATGGAAATACAGCAGGTCACTCAAGGGATGCTGAAACATTAATTTCTATTCATACAACTTTGTGAAAGTATGAACATCTAATTTTGAAAATGAACTAACAAATACTGTTTATAATGAATTTATGCAATTTACATTTAATGGTTATTGAATATAATTTATAGAATATTAATTGTAGTGATACAATAGAGATTTGTTAACAAAGTGAATATATGATTATGAAACACCTGAGAACTTTTAATTTTCATTCTTAAAATTTGTCTTAGGTATACAAATCATTTTATTTTTATTACATCTATATGATAATTTTGTTGAATATAACAAATTCATACATTTAACAGCTTAAAAAATATTATATTCTCAAGTACGTTTTTTGAAACCTTGACTGCTATACAATGAAAATTATTCCATTTTATCATTTATAACTATCATATGTTTTGTTTAACTGGATATTTTTACTTCAAAAGAACTTTAACAAATTATTTTATATGTTAATTTCGACGAATTAAACAATTCATATTATTTTTCATATTGAATAGAAGAAAATTTAAGTTATTGTTCGAGTGTATTATTTAGTTACATTTATTTTACATTCAAATTCAACAAAATGATTTGGTAGATTTGTACTATCTTTTATAGCTTATCATAATTATTATTTCTTATCATCTGTTATATGATTATATTTCATATCACCTTGCTGTTTTACAATCGTATTTGCATTTAAGTTTTAACTGAAAATTGTTTTTAAATATTTTGTATTAAGAATAAAGTTGTTCATATAATTATTGTTTGATTGTTTCCGTTACTGACTTATTCAGTATTTTCCAAGTACTAGTTATCATATAAACATTTTCGTTCTAATTATGGTGTGTAGTAGTGACTTTATTTACTACAATTATACGCATATTTAACTGACTACAATATTTTCAGATTGCAATACAGCAGACAATGAAAGCCGCAGTGAGACATGAATTCGCGATTCTATCAGTTTGGAAAATATAAACATCCTACGATGACAAGGACTAGAAGATACTGATAATAATAATTGTTTTATTCAACGTACGTTTAGAGCTTATAATTGAATATAATTGATAGAAAATTAATAGTAATGTAACAAAATGTTAATGTCATGAAATCCTGACAATAGGATTAAGTAAATGATTCTTATTTACTATAATTAACTTTCATTCAATTCATTTAACTTGATACTTCATAAACACTAAAAAACATGATTTTATATGATTATTTTGACGAATATCAAAAATTCATGTTTTAAACTGCTTATGAAGCACTATGTTATCGAGTCATTCTCCAATTATTATATATATTTAACTGATTAAATTTTTTTAGATGGCAATACAGCAGATGACTCAAGGAATGCTGAGACATTTATTCATATGCATACAACTTTGGAAAAGTATGAACATCCAATGTTGAAAATGAACTAAAAGATACTGATTATAAAGAATTAATGCAATGTACGTGTAACGGTTATTGGCTGTAGTTGATAGAAAATTAATAGCAATGTATCTAAAAGTTACTCAAATGCTTCCCTGTCCATAATATTAATTAAATTATTTTAATTTACCATTATCAACTAGCATACAATTCATTTAAGCAGATAATTCATAAACAAAATAAAACACGATTTTATACGATAATTTTGACTAATATTAAATATTTATGTTTTAAAACTGTTTACAAAATACACAATTCTCAAGTTAATCTCTTGAAACCTGGACCACTATATTAAGAAAATGATTCTAATTTTTTATTATTAACTTGCATGTATTTCATTTAAGCAGATACTTCATAAACACTATAAAACATGATTTTATATGATTATTTTGAAGAATATTAAATATTTATGTTTTTAACTGCTTATAAAACCCACAATTCTCAAGTTAATCTCTTGAAACCTGGACCACTATATTAAGAAAATGATTCTAATTTTTTATTATTAACTTGCATGTATTTCATTTAAGCAGATACTTCATAAACACTATAAAACATGATTTTATATGATTATTTTGAAGAATATTAAATATTTATGTTTTTAACTGCTTATAAAACCCACAATTCTCAAGTTAATATCTTGAAACCTGTACCACAATATTAAGAAAATGATTCTAATTTTTTATTATTAACTTGCATACATTTCATTTAAGCAGATACTTCATAAACACTATAAAACTTGATTTTATATGATTATTTTGACGAATATTAAATATTTATATTTAGAACTGCTTATAAAACACACAATTCTCAAGTTAATCTCTTGAAACCTGGACCACTATATTAAGAAAATGATTCTAATTTTTTATTATTAACTTGCATGCATTTCATTTATGCAGATACTTTATATACTCTATAATACATGATTTTATATGATAATTTTGACGAATATTAAATATTTATGTTTTTAACTGCTTATAAAACTCACAATTCTCAAGTTTATCTCTTGAAACTTGTACCACTATATTAAGAAAATGATTCTAATTTATTATTATTAACTTGCATACATTTCATATAACCTTATACTTCATAAACACTATAAAACATGATTTTATATGATAATTTTGATGAATTTTAAATATTTATAATAAGAACTGCTTAAAAAACACACAATTCTCAAGTTATTCTCTTGAAACCTAAACCACTATATTAAGAAAATGATTCTAATTTTTTATTATTAACTTGCATACATTTCATTTAAGCAGATACTTCAGAAACACTATAAAACTTGATTTTATATGATTATTTTGACGAATATTAAATATTTATATTTAGAACTGCTTATAAAACACACAATTCTCAAGTTAATCTCTTGAAACCTGGACCACTATATTAAGAAAATGATTCTAATTTTTTATTATTAACTTGCATGCATTTCATTTATGCAGATACTTTATATACTCTATAATACATGATTTTATATGATAATTTTGACGAATATTAAATATTTATGTTTTTAACTGCTTATAAAACTCACAATTCTCAAGTTTATCTCTTGAAACTTGTACCACTATATTAAGAAAATGATTCTAATTTATTATTATTAACTTGCATACATTTCATATAACCTTATACATCATAAACACTATAAAACATGATTTTATATGATAATTTTGATGAATATTAAATATTTATAATTAGAACTGCTTATAAAACACACAATTCTCAAGTTTATCTCTTGAAACCTGGACCACTATATTAAGAAAATGATTCTAATTTATTATTATTAACTTGCATACATTCCATTTAACCTTATACTTCATAAACACTATAAAACTTGATTTTATATGATAATTTTGACGAATATTAATTATTCATGTTTTTAACTGCTTATAAAGCACTGAGTTCTCGAGTCATTCTCCAATCATTATATATATTTAACTGAATAAATTTTTTTAGATTGAAATACAGCAGGTCACTCAAGGGATGCTGAAACATTAATTTCTATTCATACAACTTTGTGAAAGTATGAACATCTAATTTTGAAAATGAACTAACAAATACTGTTTATAATGAATTTATGCAATTTACATTTAATGGTTATTGAATATAATTTATAGAATATTAATTGTAGTGATACAATAGAGATTTGTTAACAAAGTGAATAAATGATTATGAAACACCTGAGAACTTTTAATTTTCATTCTTAAAATTTGTCTTAGGTATACAAATCATTTTATTTTTATTACATCTATATGATAATTTTGTTGAATATAACAAATTCATACATTTAACAGCTTAAAAAATATTATATTCTCAAGTACGTTTTTTGAAACCTTGACTGCTATACAATGAAAATTATTCCATTTTATCATTTATAACTATCATATGTTTTGTTTAACTGGATATTTTTACTTCAAAAGAACTTTAACAAATTATTTTATATGTTAATTTCGACGAATTAAACAATTCATATTATTTTTCATATTGAATAGAAGAAAATTTAAGTTATTGTTCGAGTGTATTATTTAGTTACATTTATTTTACATTCAAATTCAACAAAATGATTTGGTAGATTTGTACTATCTTTTATAGCTTATCATAATTATTATTTCTTATCATCTGTTATATGATTATATTTCATATCACCTTGCTGTTTTACAATCGTATTTGCATTTAAGTTTTAACTGAAAATTGTTTTTAAATATTTTGTATTAAGAATAAAGTTGTTCATATAATTATTGTTTGATTGTTTCCGTTACTGACTTATTTAGTATTTTCCAAGTACTAGTTATCATATAAACATTTTCGTTCTAATTATGGTGTGTAGTAGTGACTTTATTTACTACAATTATACGCATATTTAACTGACTACAATATTTTCACATTGCAATACAGCAGACAATGAAAGCCATAGTGAGACATGAATTCGCGATTCTATCAGTTTGGAAAATATAAACATCCTACGATGACAAGGACTAGAAGATACTGATAATAATAATTGTTTTATTCAACGTACGTTTAGAGCTTATAATTGAATATAATTGATAGAAAATTAATAGTAATGTAACAAAATGTTAATGTCATGAAATCCTGACAATAGGATTAAGTAAATGATTCTTATTTACTATAATTAACTTTCATTCAATTCATTTAACTTGATACTTCATAAACACTAAAAAACATGATTTTATATGATTATTTTGACGAATATCAAAAATTCATGTTTTAAACTGCTTATGAAGCACTATGTTATCGAGTCATTCTCCAATTATTATATATATTTAACTGATTAAATTTTTTTAGATGGCAATACAGCAGATGACTCAAGGAATGCTGAGACATTTATTCATATGCATACAACTTTGGAAAAGTATGAACATCCAATGTTGAAAATGAACTAAAAGATACTGATTATAAAGAATTAATGCAATGTACGTGTAACGGTTATTGGCTGTAGTTGATAGAAAATTAATAGCAATGTATCTAAAAGTTACTCAAATGCTTCCCTGTCCATAATATTAATTAAATTATTTTAATTTACCATTATCAACTAGCATACAATTCATTTAAGCAGATAATTCATAAACAAAATAAAACACGATTTTATACGATAATTTTGACTAATATTAAATATTTATGTTTTAAAACTGTTTACAAAATACACAATTCTCAAGTTAATCTCTTGAAACCTGGACCACTATATTAAGAAAATGATTCTAATTTTTTATTATTAACTTGCATGTATTTCATTTAAGCAGATACTTCATAAACACTATAAAACATGATTTTATATGATTATTTTGAAGAATATTAAATATTTATATTTAGAACTGCTTATAAAACACACAATTCTCAAGTTAATCTCTTGAAACCTGGACCACTGTATTAAGAAAATGATTCTAATTTATTATTATTAACTTGCATACATTTCATTTAACCTTATACTTCATAAACACTATAAAACATGATTTTATATGATTATTTTGACGAATATTAAATATTTATATTTAGAACTGCTTATAAAACAAACAATTTTAAAGTTTATCTCTTGAAACCTGTACCACTATATTAAGAAAATGATTCTAATTTATTATTATTAACTTGCATACATTTCATATAACCTTATACTTCATAAACACTATAAAACATGATTTTATATGTTAATTTTGACGAATATTAATTATTTATGTATTGAATTGTTTATTAAACTCACAATTCTCAAGTTAATCTCTTGAAACCTGGACCACTGTATTAAGAAAATGATTCTAATTTATTATTATTAACTTGCATATATTTCATTTAACCTTATACTTCATAAACACTATAAAACATGTTTTTATATGATTATTTTGACGAATATTAAATATTTATATTTAGAACTGCTTATAAAACAAACAATTTTCAAGTTTATCTATTGAAACCTGTACCACAATATTAAGAAAATTATTCTAATTTTTTATTATTAACTTGCATACATTTCATTTAAGCAGATACTTCATAAACACTATAAAACTTGATTTTATATGTTAATTTTGATGAATATTAATTATTTATGTATTGAATTGTTTATTAAACACACAATTTTCAAGTTTATCTCTTGAAACCTGTACCACTATATTAAGAAAATGATTCTAATTTATTATTATTAACTTGCATACATTTCATATAACCTTATACTTCATAAACACTATAAAACATGATTTTATATGATAATTTTGATGAATTTTAAATATTTATAATAAGAACTGCTTAAAAAACACACAATTCTCAAGTTATTCTCTTGAAACCTAAACCACTATATTAAGAAAATGATTCTAATTTTTTATTATTAACTTGCATACATTTCATTTAAGCAGATACTTCAGAAACACTATAAAACTTGATTTTATATGATTATTTTGACGAATATTAAATATTTATATTTAGAACTGCTTATAAAACACACAATTCTCAAGTTAATCTCTTGAAACCTGGACCACTATATTAAGAAAATGATTCTAATTTTTTATTATTAACTTGCATGCATTTCATTTATGCAGATACTTTATATACTCTATAATACATGATTTTATATGATAATTTTGACGAATATTAAATATTTATGTTTTTAACTGCTTATAAAACTCACAATTCTCAAGTTTATCTCTTGAAACTTGTACCACTATATTAAGAAAATGATTCTAATTTATTATTATTAACTTGCATACATTTCATATAACCTTATACTTCATAAACACTATAAAACATGATTTTATATGATAATTTTGATGAATATTAAATATTTATAATTAGAACTGCTTATAAAACACACAATTCTCAAGTTTATCTCTTGAAACCTGGACCACTATATTAAGAAAATGATTCTAATTTATTATTATTAACTTGCATACATTTCATTTAACCTTATACTTCATAAACACTATAAAACATGATTTTATATGATAATTATGACGAATATTAATTATTCATGTTTTTAACTGCTTATAAAGCACTGAGTTCTCGAGTCATTCTCCAATCATTATATATATTTAACTGAATAAATTTTTTTAGATGGCAATACAGCAGATGACTCAAGGAATGCTGAGACATTTATTCGTGTGCATACAACTTTGGAAAAGTATGAACATCCAATGTTGAAAATGAACTAAATGATACTGATTATAAAGAATTAATGCAATGTACGTGTAATGGTTATTGGCTGTAGTTGATAGAAAATTAATAGCAATGTATCTAAAAGTTACTCAAATGCTTCCCAGTCCATAATATTAATTAAATTATTTTAATTTACCATTATCAACTAGCATACATTTCATTTAAGCAGATAATTCATAAACAAAATAAAACACGATTTTATACGATAATTTTGACTAATATTAAATATTTATGTTTCAAAACTGTTTACAAATACACAATTCTCAAGTTAATCTCTTGAAACCTGGACCACTATATTAAGAAAATGATTCAAATTTTTTATTATTAACTTGTATGCATTTCATTTAAGCAGATACTTTATATACTCTATAATACATGATTTTATATGATAATTTTGACGAATATTAAATATTTATGTTTTTAACTGCTTATAAAACCCACAATTCTCAAGTTAATATCTTGAAACCTGTACCACAATATTAAGAAAATGATTCTAATTTTTTATTATTAACTTGCATACATTTCATTTAAGCAGATACTTCATAAACACTATAAAACTTGATTTTATATGATTATTTTGACGAATATTAAATATTTATATTTAGAACTGCTTATAAAACACACAATTTTCAAGTTTATCTCTTGAAACCTGGACCACTATATTAAGAAAATGATTCTAATTTATTATTATTAACTTGCATACATTTCATTTAACCTTATACTTCATAAACACTATAAAACATGATTTTATATGATAATTATGACGAATATTAATTATTCATGTTTTTAACTGCTTATAAAGCACTGAGTTTTCGAGTCATTCTCCAATCATTATATATATTTAACTGAATAAATTTTTTTAGATGGAAATACAGCAGGTCACTCAAGGGATGCTGAAACATTAATTTCTATTCATACAACTTTGTGAAAGTATGAACATCTAATTTTGAAAATGAACTAACAAATACTGTTTATAATGAATATGATAATTTTGTTGAATATAACAAATTCATACATTTAACAGCTTAAAAAATATTATATTCTCAAGTACGTTTTTTGAAACCTTGACTGCTATACAATGAAAATTATTCCATTTTATCATTTATAACTATCATATGTTTTGTTTAACTAGATATTTTTACTTCAAAAGAACTTTAACAAATTATTTTATATGTTAATTTCGACGAATTAAACAATTCATATTATTTTTCATATTGAATAGAAGAAAATTTAAGTTATTGTTCGAGTGTATTATTTAGTTACATTTATTTTACATTCAAATTCAACAAAATGATTTGGTAGATTTGTACTATCTTTTATAGCTTATCATAATTATTATTTCTTATCATCTGTTATATGATTATATTTCATATCACCTTGCTGTTTTACAATCGTATTTGCATTTAAGTTTTAACTGAAAATTGTTTTTAAATATTTTGTATTAAGAATAAAGTTGTTCATATAATTATTGTTTGATTGTTTCCGTTACTGACTTATTCAGTATTTTCCAAGTACTAGTTATCATATAAACATTTTCGTTCTAATTATGGTGTGTAGTAGTGACTTTATTTACTACAATTATACGCATATTTAACTGACTACAATATTTTTAGATTGCAATACAGCAGACAATGAAAGCCATGGTGAGACATGAATTCGCGATTCTATCAGTTTGGAAAATATA
>NW_026870012.1:0-26677 GCF_020882245.1 Rhopalosiphum padi
GTCTAGTACATTTTCAACGTAGGATGTTGATATTTAGCGTAGTGGTAGAAATGTGAATTCATGTGTCAGCATGTATTGAATGATCTGCTATACTGCCATCTAAAAATAAAAAATAGTCAGTTAAATATGTGTAGTGTTTGGAGAATAACTTGAGAATACAGTGTTTTACAAGCAGTTCAAAGTATGACTTTGTAATGTTTGTTTAAATTATCATATCAAAATTATGATATTAAATCATTTTTTATTGTGTGTATGAAGCATCACCTTAAATGTAATATTTGAAAGTCAATTATGGAAAATTAGAATCATTTGCTTATAATCTAATGGTCAGGGTTTCATGACACTGACTTTTTGTTACACTACTATTAATTTAATATCAATTAAATTCAATACCCATTACACGCACGTTGCACAAAACCATTATTATTAGCAGTATCGTCTAGTACATTTTCAACGTAGGATATTGATATTTAGCATAGTGGTAGAAATGTGAATTCATGTCTCAGCATGTATTGAATGATCTGCTGTACTGCCATCTAAAAAAAAAATAGTAAGTTAAATATGTATAATGGTTGGAGGATAGAATGTCGCTACTAGACACCGTAAGGAGGACAACAATTTTTATATAACGACTATTACGTGGACAACACTGAATAATTTTGAAATGGAAACAATCAAAACATAAACTAACAGACAAACTTCATTTTTATTACAAAATTCTTGAAAACAATTTACAGTTGAAACTCAAATACAAATACGAATGTAAAACTGGAAAATGATATGAAATATAGACATAATATATAAACAGACGATAAGAAATAATAACTATGATAAGCCATAAAAGATAGTACCTACAAATATACCAGAATGTTTTGTAGAATATAAATGTACCTATTATAAGTGTGACTAAAGAATACATTTGTACAACTGAAAATTTGCTCCTTTTCAATATGAAAAAAGTGGGTATCGCTCCGCTGTATAGTAGAGATGGAGAGTAGGTCACTGGTCACTTTAATGGATGTGTTAAATTTGAATGCAACGACGGGTAGCATTGTATACGAAAAACGATTCTGAACGGAGATGATTTGTCAGTCAATGATAATTAGTTGGATATATTATATTATTACCTATATTTAAATTGTAATATATCGTTATTTTACGCGATTTCGTAAAAAATTATATTTCATACGCACATAAAATGTTTTCTAAATTGACAATGGATTTTTTTTTGTTTACGGTTACTTGAAGGAAAACTTATGGATAACCTAGTATTGGATTTGTGAACCTTAAGTATAAATCACAAAGATTTTATGAATTTTCAACTTCAAAATTCTTTGCAAATTTTCGTGATTTCGATATATTTTCTAAACATTTGAACTTTAAATGCATATAAACAAAAATTGTGACTAACGATTTTTGATTTATTTTTTACTACGATAAGTTTCAATTATCTATAAGTAGCTTAAAAAATGTCAAAATATTTTGAAAATTTAATCGCAAATAGATAACGCTAATATAAACGTTTGTTGAAAATTTCAAGTATTTACAATGATTCGTTTTTGAGTTACAGCAAAATCAAAAAATCGATTTTGTCTTTTCAAAGAGGGGCTGAAGTCAAAACCGAAGCATTATTACTACTCCAAAAAGTGATGACGGACACAAAAATAATACAAACATCATTGTAAAATCAATACATTCATCACTCCGTTCAGAATCTAAAAATATTAATTTGTATTATTCGTCAAAATTGACTTGTAAAATCATATTTTATAGTTTTTATGAAGTAAAAATATCTGGTTAAATGAAACATGTGCAAGTTAAAAATTATAAATCAGAATCATTTTCGTAATCGAGTAGTCAAGGATCAAGACACTTACTTGTGTTAACTTCGGGCATAAAATATGAACAATTCGTTTATAATATCAAAAATCTTTATTAAATGAACAACAACTACACCCAATAGCTAAGTAAAAACAACCGTCAATTATGTCAAAAGGCCGTCCGGCGAACGGCACACACGCAACCAACTAGTTTTACTCTGAGGCGATCGGGCATCGGCCGACGGATGTCGTAGCCACTACCGCCCTCTGTCGGTGCATACATTTAATAATTTTGAGTGTTTTATAAGCAGTTTCAAAATGGGAATTTGTCAAAATTATCATATAAAAACATGTATTATAGTGTATTCAAAATACCAGGTTAAATGAAACACGTGAAAGATAATAATGGTAAATTTCTTAAACTATTGTTCAAGCTTCTAAACATTAACTTAATATTTGAGTGTTTTATAAATGTTTTATAATGATCATTTAAATATAGTAAAAATAAAATATATTTATAGCATAGGTAAATTTTAAGAATAAACAATACAAGCTAAAGGTGTTTACTATTATTTTATTCAGATATTTAACAAATCTCAATTGTTTCACAGCTATTAATTTAGTATCAATTATATTCAATAACCATTGCACGCACATTGCATAAATCCAATATTATTATCAGTATCTTCTAGTCCATTTTCAACATAGGATGTTGATACTTTCCTTGGTGGTAGAAATGTGAATTCGTGTCTCAGCGTGCCTTGATTGATCTGATATACTGCCAACTGAAAAAATGTAGTAAGTTAATAATGTATAACGGTTGGAGAATAACTTGAGAATATAGTGTTTTACAGGCAGTTCAAAGTATGAATTTGTAATATTAGTCAATATTATCATATAAAAAACATGTTTTATAGTGTTTATTATTAAGTATGAGCCTAAATGAAATATATGGAAGTTAATAATGGTAAATAAGAACCATTTACTTAATATAATGGTTAGGGTTTTATGACACTACCTTTTTGTAACACTACTATTAATTGAATATCAATTACATTCAATACCCATTACACGCACGTTGCATAAAACCATTAATATTAGCAGTACCTTCTATTCCATTTTCAACGGAAGATGTTGTAACTTTCCCAAGTGATAGAAATGTTAATTCATGGTCTCAGCATGCCTCGAGTGATCTGCTATACTGCCATCTAAAACACAAAGTAGTCAGTTAAATATGTATAATGGTTAAAGAAATAATTATAATGCTTAGCAACAAAAGAGATAGTACAAATCTACCAGAATGTTTTGTTGAGTTTTAATGTAAAACAAAATATAAGTAAAGAATACACTTGTACATTAACATAAAATTGCTGATTTTCAATATTAAAATAATAAGAGTTTGTAATACTTGTATACATTATACAATAAGAATCATTGTCATAATCTAGTAATCAAGGTTTCTAGACACTAACATGAGAATTGAGTGTTTTATAAGCAGTTAAAAATATGACTTTGTAATATTTGTTAAAATTACCATATAAAATCATTTTTTATAGTGTTTATGAAGTATCAGCTTAAATGACCAATATGGATGTTAGTAATGGTAAATAAGAATCATTTACTTAATCTAATTGTCTAGGTTTCATGACACTAACTTGATAATTGAGATTCTTATGAGCAGCTAAAAATATGAATTTGTAATATGAGTCAAAATTGTGATATATAAGCACGTTTTATAGTGTTTATTATTAAGTATGAGCCTAAATGAAATATATGGAAGTTAATAATGGTAAATAAGAACCATTTACTTAATATAATGGTTAGGGTTTTATGACACTACCTTTTTGCAACACTACTATTAATTTAATATCAATTAAATTCAATACCCATTACACGCACGTTGCACAAAACCATTATTATTAGCAGTGTCGTCTAGTACATTTTCAACGTAGGATGTTGATATTTAGCGTAGTGGTAGAAATGTGAATTCATGTGTCAGCATGTATTGAATGATCTGCTATACTGCCATCTAAAAATAAAAAATAGTCAGTTAAATATGTGTAGTGTTTGGAGAATAACTTGAGAATACAGTGTTTTACAAGCAGTTCAAAGTATGACTTTGTAATGTTTGTTTAAATTATCATATCAAAATTATGATATTAAATCATTTTTTATTGTGTGTATGAAGCATCACCTTAAATGTAATATTTGAAAGTCAATTATGGAAAATTAGAATCATTTGCTTATAATCTAATGGTCAGGGTTTCATGACACTGACTTTTTGTTACACTACTATTAATTTAATATCAATTAAATTCAATACCCATTACACGCACGTTGCACAAAACCATTATTATTAGCAGTATCGTCTAGTACATTTTCAACGTAGGATATTGATATTTAGCATAGTGGTAGAAATGTGAATTCATGTCTCAGCATGTATTGAATGATCTGCTGTACTGCCATCTAAAAAAAAAATAGTAAGTTAAATATGTATAATGGTTGGAGGATAGAATGTCGCTACTAGACACCGTAAGGAGGACAACAATTTTTATATAACGACTATTACGTGGACAACACTGAATAATTTTGAAATGGAAACAATCAAAACATAAACTAACAGACAAACTTCATTTTTATTACAAAATTCTTGAAAACAATTTACAGTTGAAACTCAAATACAAATACGAATGTAAAACTGGAAAATGATATGAAATATAGACATAATATATAAACAGACGATAAGAAATAATAACTATGATAAGCCATAAAAGATAGTACCTACAAATATACCAGAATGTTTTGTAGAATATAAATGTACCTATTATAAGTGTGACTAAAGAATACATTTGTACAACTGAAAATTTGCTCCTTTTCAATATGAAAAAAGTGGGTATCGCTCCGCTGTATAGTAGAGATGGAGAGTAGGTCACTGGTCACTTTAATGGATGTGTTAAATTTGAATGCAACGACGGGTAGCATTGTATACGAAAAACGATTCTGAACGGAGATGATTTGTCAGTCAATGATAATTAGTTGGATATATTATATTATTACCTATATTTAAATTGTAATATATCGTTATTTTACGCGATTTCGTAAAAAATTATATTTCATACGCACATAAAATGTTTTCTAAATTGACAATGGATTTTTTTTTGTTTACGGTTACTTGAAGGAAAACTTATGGATAACCTAGTATTGGATTTGTGAACCTTAAGTATAAATCACAAAGATTTTATGAATTTTCAACTTCAAAATTCTTTGCAAATTTTCGTGATTTCGATATATTTTCTAAACATTTGAACTTTAAATGCATATAAACAAAAATTGTGACTAACGATTTTTGATTTATTTTTTACTACGATAAGTTTCAATTATCTATAAGTAGCTTAAAAAATGTCAAAATATTTTGAAAATTTAATCGCAAATAGATAACGCTAATATAAACGTTTGTTGAAAATTTCAAGTATTTACAATGATTCGTTTTTGAGTTACAGCAAAATCAAAAAATCGATTTTGTCTTTTCAAAGAGGGGCTGAAGTCAAAACCGAAGCATTATTACTACTCCAAAAAGTGATGACGGACACAAAAATAATACAAACATCATTGTAAAATCAATACATTCATCACTCCGTTCAGAATCTAAAAATATTAATTTGTATTATTCGTCAAAATTGACTTGTAAAATCATATTTTATAGTTTTTATGAAGTAAAAATATCTGGTTAAATGAAACATGTGCAAGTTAAAAATTATAAATCAGAATCATTTTCGTAATCGAGTAGTCAAGGATCAAGACACTTACTTGTGTTAACTTCGGGCATAAAATATGAACAATTCGTTTATAATATCAAAAATCTTTATTAAATGAACAACAACTACACCCAATAGCTAAGTAAAAACAACCGTCAATTATGTCAAAAGGCCGTCCGGCGAACGGCACACACGCAACCAACTAGTTTTACTCTGAGGCGATCGGGCATCGGCCGACGGATGTCGTAGCCACTACCGCCCTCTGTCGGTGCATACATTTAATAATTTTGAGTGTTTTATAAGCAGTTTCAAAATGGGAATTTGTCAAAATTATCATATAAAAACATGTATTATAGTGTATTCAAAATACCAGGTTAAATGAAACACGTGAAAGATAATAATGGTAAATTTCTTAAACTATTGTTCAAGCTTCTAAACATTAACTTAATATTTGAGTGTTTTATAAATGTTTTATAATGATCATTTAAATATAGTAAAAATAAAATATATTTATAGCATAGGTAAATTTTAAGAATAAACAATACAAGCTAAAGGTGTTTACTATTATTTTATTCAGATATTTAACAAATCTCAATTGTTTCACAGCTATTAATTTAGTATCAATTATATTCAATAACCATTGCACGCACATTGCATAAATCCAATATTATTATCAGTATCTTCTAGTCCATTTTCAACATAGGATGTTGATACTTTCCTTGGTGGTAGAAATGTGAATTCGTGTCTCAGCGTGCCTTGATTGATCTGATATACTGCCAACTGAAAAAATGTAGTAAGTTAATAATGTATAACGGTTGGAGAATAACTTGAGAATATAGTGTTTTACAGGCAGTTCAAAGTATGAATTTGTAATATTAGTCAATATTATCATATAAAAAACATGTTTTATAGTGTTTATTATTAAGTATGAGCCTAAATGAAATATATGGAAGTTAATAATGGTAAATAAGAACCATTTACTTAATATAATGGTTAGGGTTTTATGACACTACCTTTTTGTAACACTACTATTAATTGAATATCAATTACATTCAATACCCATTACACGCACGTTGCATAAAACCATTAATATTAGCAGTACCTTCTATTCCATTTTCAACGGAAGATGTTGTAACTTTCCCAAGTGATAGAAATGTTAATTCATAGTCTCAGCATGCCTCGAGTGATCTGCTATACTGCCATCTAAAACACAAAGTAGTCAGTTAAATATGTATAATGGTTAAAGAAATAATTATAATGCTTAGCAACAAAAGAGATAGTACAAATCTACCAGAATGTTTTGTTGAGTTTTAATGTAAAACAAAATATAAGTAAAGAATACACTTGTACATTAACATAAAATTGCTGATTTTCAATATTAAAATAATAAGAGTTTGTAATACTTGTATACATTATACAATAAGAATCATTGTCATAATCTAGTAATCAAGGTTTCTAGACACTAACATGAGAATTGAGTGTTTTATAAGCAGTTAAAAATATGACTTTGTAATATTTGTTAAAATTACCATATAAAATCATTTTTTATAGTGTTTATGAAGTATCAGCTTAAATGACCAATATGGATGTTAGTAATGGTAAATAAGAATCATTTACTTAATCTAATTGTCTAGGTTTCATGACACTAACTTGATAATTGAGATTCTTATGAGCAGCTAAAAATATGAATTTGTAATATGAGTCAAAATTGTGATATATAAGCACGTTTTATAGTGTTTATTATTAAGTATGAGCCTAAATGAAATATATGGAAGTTAATAATGGTAAATAAGAACCATTTACTTAATATAATGGTTAGGGTTTTATGACACTACCTTTTTGCAACACTACTATTAATTTAATATCAATTAAATTCAATACCCATTACACGCACGTTGCACAAAACCATTATTATTAGCAGTGTCGTCTAGTACATTTTCAACGTAGGATGTTGATATTTAGCGTAGTGGTAGAAATGTGAATTCATGTGTCAGCATGTATTGAATGATCTGCTATACTGCCATCTAAAAATAAAAAATAGTCAGTTAAATATGTGTAGTGTTTGGAGAATAACTTGAGAATACAGTGTTTTACAAGCAGTTCAAAGTATGACTTTGTAATGTTTGTTTAAATTATCATATCAAAATTATGATATTAAATCATTTTTTATTGTGTGTATGAAGCATCACCTTAAATGTAATATTTGAAAGTCAATTATGGAAAATTAGAATCATTTGCTTATAATCTAATGGTCAGGGTTTCATGACACTGACTTTTTGTTACACTACTATTAATTTAATATCAATTAAATTCAATACCCATTACACGCACGTTGCACAAAACCATTATTATTAGCAGTATCGTCTAGTACATTTTCAACGTAGGATATTGATATTTAGCATAGTGGTAGAAATGTGAATTCATGTCTCAGCATGTATTGAATGATCTGCTGTACTGCCATCTAAAAAAAAAATAGTAAGTTAAATATGTATAATGGTTGGAGGATAGAATGTCGCTACTAGACACCGTAAGGAGGACAACAATTTTTATATAACGACTATTACGTGGACAACACTGAATAATTTTGAAATGGAAACAATCAAAACATAAACTAACAGACAAACTTCATTTTTATTACAAAATTCTTGAAAACAATTTACAGTTGAAACTCAAATACAAATACGAATGTAAAACTGGAAAATGATATGAAATATAGACATAATATATAAACAGACGATAAGAAATAATAACTATGATAAGCCATAAAAGATAGTACCTACAAATATACCAGAATGTTTTGTAGAATATAAATGTACCTATTATAAGTGTGACTAAAGAATACATTTGTACAACTGAAAATTTGCTCCTTTTCAATATGAAAAAAGTGGGTATCGCTCCGCTGTATAGTAGAGATGGAGAGTAGGTCACTGGTCACTTTAATGGATGTGTTAAATTTGAATGCAACGACGGGTAGCATTGTATACGAAAAACGATTCTGAACGGAGATGATTTGTCAGTCAATGATAATTAGTTGGATATATTATATTATTACCTATATTTAAATTGTAATATATCGTTATTTTACGCGATTTCGTAAAAAATTATATTTCATACGCACATAAAATGTTTTCTAAATTGACAATGGATTTTTTTTTGTTTACGGTTACTTGAAGGAAAACTTATGGATAACCTAGTATTGGATTTGTGAACCTTAAGTATAAATCACAAAGATTTTATGAATTTTCAACTTCAAAATTCTTTGCAAATTTTCGTGATTTCGATATATTTTCTAAACATTTGAACTTTAAATGCATATAAACAAAAATTGTGACTAACGATTTTTGATTTATTTTTTACTACGATAAGTTTCAATTATCTATAAGTAGCTTAAAAAATGTCAAAATATTTTGAAAATTTAATCGCAAATAGATAACGCTAATATAAACGTTTGTTGAAAATTTCAAGTATTTACAATGATTCGTTTTTGAGTTACAGCAAAATCAAAAAATCGATTTTGTCTTTTCAAAGAGGGGCTGAAGTCAAAACCGAAGCATTATTACTACTCCAAAAAGTGATGACGGACACAAAAATAATACAAACATCATTGTAAAATCAATACATTCATCACTCCGTTCAGAATCTAAAAATATTAATTTGTATTATTCGTCAAAATTGACTTGTAAAATCATATTTTATAGTTTTTATGAAGTAAAAATATCTGGTTAAATGAAACATGTGCAAGTTAAAAATTATAAATCAGAATCATTTTCGTAATCGAGTAGTCAAGGATCAAGACACTTACTTGTGTTAACTTCGGGCATAAAATATGAACAATTCGTTTATAATATCAAAAATCTTTATTAAATGAACAACAACTACACCCAATAGCTAAGTAAAAACAACCGTCAATTATGTCAAAAGGCCGTCCGGCGAACGGCACACACGCAACCAACTAGTTTTACTCTGAGGCGATCGGGCATCGGCCGACGGATGTCGTAGCCACTACCGCCCTCTGTCGGTGCATACATTTAATAATTTTGAGTGTTTTATAAGCAGTTTCAAAATGGGAATTTGTCAAAATTATCATATAAAAACATGTATTATAGTGTATTCAAAATACCAGGTTAAATGAAACACGTGAAAGATAATAATGGTAAATTTCTTAAACTATTGTTCAAGCTTCTAAACATTAACTTAATATTTGAGTGTTTTATAAATGTTTTATAATGATCATTTAAATATAGTAAAAATAAAATATATTTATAGCATAGGTAAATTTTAAGAATAAACAATACAAGCTAAAGGTGTTTACTATTATTTTATTCAGATATTTAACAAATCTCAATTGTTTCACAGCTATTAATTTAGTATCAATTATATTCAATAACCATTGCACGCACATTGCATAAATCCAATATTATTATCAGTATCTTCTAGTCCATTTTCAACATAGGATGTTGATACTTTCCTTGGTGGTAGAAATGTGAATTCGTGTCTCAGCGTGCCTTGATTGATCTGATATACTGCCAACTGAAAAAATGTAGTAAGTTAATAATGTATAACGGTTGGAGAATAACTTGAGAATATAGTGTTTTACAGGCAGTTCAAAGTATGAATTTGTAATATTAGTCAATATTATCATATAAAAAACATGTTTTATAGTGTTTATTATTAAGTATGAGCCTAAATGAAATATATGGAAGTTAATAATGGTAAATAAGAACCATTTACTTAATATAATGGTTAGGGTTTTATGACACTACCTTTTTGTAACACTACTATTAATTGAATATCAATTACATTCAATACCCATTACACGCACGTTGCATAAAACCATTAATATTAGCAGTACCTTCTATTCCATTTTCAACGGAAGATGTTGTAACTTTCCCAAGTGATAGAAATGTTAATTCATGGTCTCAGCATGCCTCGAGTGATCTGCTATACTGCCATCTAAAACACAAAGTAGTCAGTTAAATATGTATAATGGTTAAAGAAATAATTATAATGCTTAGCAACAAAAGAGATAGTACAAATCTACCAGAATGTTTTGTTGAGTTTTAATGTAAAACAAAATATAAGTAAAGAATACACTTGTACATTAACATAAAATTGCTGATTTTCAATATTAAAATAATAAGAGTTTGTAATACTTGTATACATTATACAATAAGAATCATTGTCATAATCTAGTAATCAAGGTTTCTAGACACTAACATGAGAATTGAGTGTTTTATAAGCAGTTAAAAATATGACTTTGTAATATTTGTTAAAATTACCATATAAAATCATTTTTTATAGTGTTTATGAAGTATCAGCTTAAATGACCAATATGGATGTTAGTAATGGTAAATAAGAATCATTTACTTAATCTAATTGTCTAGGTTTCATGACACTAACTTGATAATTGAGATTCTTATGAGCAGCTAAAAATATGAATTTGTAATATGAGTCAAAATTGTGATATATAAGCACGTTTTATAGTGTTTATTATTAAGTATGAGCCTAAATGAAATATATGGAAGTTAATAATGGTAAATAAGAACCATTTACTTAATATAATGGTTAGGGTTTTATGACACTACCTTTTTGCAACACTACTATTAATTTAATATCAATTAAATTCAATACCCATTACACGCACGTTGCACAAAACCATTATTATTAGCAGTGTCGTCTAGTACATTTTCAACGTAGGATGTTGATATTTAGCGTAGTGGTAGAAATGTGAATTCATGTGTCAGCATGTATTGAATGATCTGCTATACTGCCATCTAAAAATAAAAAATAGTCAGTTAAATATGTGTAGTGTTTGGAGAATAACTTGAGAATACAGTGTTTTACAAGCAGTTCAAAGTATGACTTTGTAATGTTTGTTTAAATTATCATATCAAAATTATGATATTAAATCATTTTTTATTGTGTGTATGAAGCATCACCTTAAATGTAATATTTGAAAGTCAATTATGGAAAATTAGAATCATTTGCTTATAATCTAATGGTCAGGGTTTCATGACACTGACTTTTTGTTACACTACTATTAATTTAATATCAATTAAATTCAATACCCATTACACGCACGTTGCACAAAACCATTATTATTAGCAGTATCGTCTAGTACATTTTCAACGTAGGATATTGATATTTAGCATAGTGGTAGAAATGTGAATTCATGTCTCAGCATGTATTGAATGATCTGCTGTACTGCCATCTAAAAAAAAAATAGTAAGTTAAATATGTATAATGGTTGGAGGATAGAATGTCGCTACTAGACACCGTAAGGAGGACAACAATTTTTATATAACGACTATTACGTGGACAACACTGAATAATTTTGAAATGGAAACAATCAAAACATAAACTAACAGACAAACTTCATTTTTATTACAAAATTCTTGAAAACAATTTACAGTTGAAACTCAAATACAAATACGAATGTAAAACTGGAAAATGATATGAAATATAGACATAATATATAAACAGACGATAAGAAATAATAACTATGATAAGCCATAAAAGATAGTACCTACAAATATACCAGAATGTTTTGTAGAATATAAATGTACCTATTATAAGTGTGACTAAAGAATACATTTGTACAACTGAAAATTTGCTCCTTTTCAATATGAAAAAAGTGGGTATCGCTCCGCTGTATAGTAGAGATGGAGAGTAGGTCACTGGTCACTTTAATGGATGTGTTAAATTTGAATGCAACGACGGGTAGCATTGTATACGAAAAACGATTCTGAACGGAGATGATTTGTCAGTCAATGATAATTAGTTGGATATATTATATTATTACCTATATTTAAATTGTAATATATCGTTATTTTACGCGATTTCGTAAAAAATTATATTTCATACGCACATAAAATGTTTTCTAAATTGACAATGGATTTTTTTTTGTTTACGGTTACTTGAAGGAAAACTTATGGATAACCTAGTATTGGATTTGTGAACCTTAAGTATAAATCACAAAGATTTTATGAATTTTCAACTTCAAAATTCTTTGCAAATTTTCGTGATTTCGATATATTTTCTAAACATTTGAACTTTAAATGCATATAAACAAAAATTGTGACTAACGATTTTTGATTTATTTTTTACTACGATAAGTTTCAATTATCTATAAGTAGCTTAAAAAATGTCAAAATATTTTGAAAATTTAATCGCAAATAGATAACGCTAATATAAACGTTTGTTGAAAATTTCAAGTATTTACAATGATTCGTTTTTGAGTTACAGCAAAATCAAAAAATCGATTTTGTCTTTTCAAAGAGGGGCTGAAGTCAAAACCGAAGCATTATTACTACTCCAAAAAGTGATGACGGACACAAAAATAATACAAACATCATTGTAAAATCAATACATTCATCACTCCGTTCAGAATCTAAAAATATTAATTTGTATTATTCGTCAAAATTGACTTGTAAAATCATATTTTATAGTTTTTATGAAGTAAAAATATCTGGTTAAATGAAACATGTGCAAGTTAAAAATTATAAATCAGAATCATTTTCGTAATCGAGTAGTCAAGGATCAAGACACTTACTTGTGTTAACTTCGGGCATAAAATATGAACAATTCGTTTATAATATCAAAAATCTTTATTAAATGAACAACAACTACACCCAATAGCTAAGTAAAAACAACCGTCAATTATGTCAAAAGGCCGTCCGGCGAACGGCACACACGCAACCAACTAGTTTTACTCTGAGGCGATCGGGCATCGGCCGACGGATGTCGTAGCCACTACCGCCCTCTGTCGGTGCATACATTTAATAATTTTGAGTGTTTTATAAGCAGTTTCAAAATGGGAATTTGTCAAAATTATCATATAAAAACATGTATTATAGTGTATTCAAAATACCAGGTTAAATGAAACACGTGAAAGATAATAATGGTAAATTTCTTAAACTATTGTTCAAGCTTCTAAACATTAACTTAATATTTGAGTGTTTTATAAATGTTTTATAATGATCATTTAAATATAGTAAAAATAAAATATATTTATAGCATAGGTAAATTTTAAGAATAAACAATACAAGCTAAAGGTGTTTACTATTATTTTATTCAGATATTTAACAAATCTCAATTGTTTCACAGCTATTAATTTAGTATCAATTATATTCAATAACCATTGCACGCACATTGCATAAATCCAATATTATTATCAGTATCTTCTAGTCCATTTTCAACATAGGATGTTGATACTTTCCTTGGTGGTAGAAATGTGAATTCGTGTCTCAGCGTGCCTTGATTGATCTGATATACTGCCAACTGAAAAAATGTAGTAAGTTAATAATGTATAACGGTTGGAGAATAACTTGAGAATATAGTGTTTTACAGGCAGTTCAAAGTATGAATTTGTAATATTAGTCAATATTATCATATAAAAAACATGTTTTATAGTGTTTATTATTAAGTATGAGCCTAAATGAAATATATGGAAGTTAATAATGGTAAATAAGAACCATTTACTTAATATAATGGTTAGGGTTTTATGACACTACCTTTTTGTAACACTACTATTAATTGAATATCAATTACATTCAATACCCATTACACGCACGTTGCATAAAACCATTAATATTAGCAGTACCTTCTATTCCATTTTCAACGGAAGATGTTGTAACTTTCCCAAGTGATAGAAATGTTAATTCATAGTCTCAGCATGCCTCGAGTGATCTGCTATACTGCCATCTAAAACACAAAGTAGTCAGTTAAATATGTATAATGGTTAAAGAAATAATTATAATGCTTAGCAACAAAAGAGATAGTACAAATCTACCAGAATGTTTTGTTGAGTTTTAATGTAAAACAAAATATAAGTAAAGAATACACTTGTACATTAACATAAAATTGCTGATTTTCAATATTAAAATAATAAGAGTTTGTAATACTTGTATACATTATACAATAAGAATCATTGTCATAATCTAGTAATCAAGGTTTCTAGACACTAACATGAGAATTGAGTGTTTTATAAGCAGTTAAAAATATGACTTTGTAATATTTGTTAAAATTACCATATAAAATCATTTTTTATAGTGTTTATGAAGTATCAGCTTAAATGACCAATATGGATGTTAGTAATGGTAAATAAGAATCATTTACTTAATCTAATTGTCTAGGTTTCATGACACTAACTTGATAATTGAGATTCTTATGAGCAGCTAAAAATATGAATTTGTAATATGAGTCAAAATTGTGATATATAAGCACGTTTTATAGTGTTTATTATTAAGTATGAGCCTAAATGAAATATATGGAAGTTAATAATGGTAAATAAGAACCATTTACTTAATATAATGGTTAGGGTTTTATGACACTACCTTTTTGCAACACTACTATTAATTTAATATCAATTAAATTCAATACCCATTACACGCACGTTGCACAAAACCATTATTATTAGCAGTGTCGTCTAGTACATTTTCAACGTAGGATGTTGATATTTAGCGTAGTGGTAGAAATGTGAATTCATGTGTCAGCATGTATTGAATGATCTGCTATACTGCCATCTAAAAATAAAAAATAGTCAGTTAAATATGTGTAGTGTTTGGAGAATAACTTGAGAATACAGTGTTTTACAAGCAGTTCAAAGTATGACTTTGTAATGTTTGTTTAAATTATCATATCAAAATTATGATATTAAATCATTTTTTATTGTGTGTATGAAGCATCACCTTAAATGTAATATTTGAAAGTCAATTATGGAAAATTAGAATCATTTGCTTATAATCTAATGGTCAGGGTTTCATGACACTGACTTTTTGTTACACTACTATTAATTTAATATCAATTAAATTCAATACCCATTACACGCACGTTGCACAAAACCATTATTATTAGCAGTATCGTCTAGTACATTTTCAACGTAGGATATTGATATTTAGCATAGTGGTAGAAATGTGAATTCATGTCTCAGCATGTATTGAATGATCTGCTGTACTGCCATCTAAAAAAAAAATAGTAAGTTAAATATGTATAATGGTTGGAGGATAGAATGTCGCTACTAGACACCGTAAGGAGGACAACAATTTTTATATAACGACTATTACGTGGACAACACTGAATAATTTTGAAATGGAAACAATCAAAACATAAACTAACAGACAAACTTCATTTTTATTACAAAATTCTTGAAAACAATTTACAGTTGAAACTCAAATACAAATACGAATGTAAAACTGGAAAATGATATGAAATATAGACATAATATATAAACAGACGATAAGAAATAATAACTATGATAAGCCATAAAAGATAGTACCTACAAATATACCAGAATGTTTTGTAGAATATAAATGTACCTATTATAAGTGTGACTAAAGAATACATTTGTACAACTGAAAATTTGCTCCTTTTCAATATGAAAAAAGTGGGTATCGCTCCGCTGTATAGTAGAGATGGAGAGTAGGTCACTGGTCACTTTAATGGATGTGTTAAATTTGAATGCAACGACGGGTAGCATTGTATACGAAAAACGATTCTGAACGGAGATGATTTGTCAGTCAATGATAATTAGTTGGATATATTATATTATTACCTATATTTAAATTGTAATATATCGTTATTTTACGCGATTTCGTAAAAAATTATATTTCATACGCACATAAAATGTTTTCTAAATTGACAATGGATTTTTTTTTGTTTACGGTTACTTGAAGGAAAACTTATGGATAACCTAGTATTGGATTTGTGAACCTTAAGTATAAATCACAAAGATTTTATGAATTTTCAACTTCAAAATTCTTTGCAAATTTTCGTGATTTCGATATATTTTCTAAACATTTGAACTTTAAATGCATATAAACAAAAATTGTGACTAACGATTTTTGATTTATTTTTTACTACGATAAGTTTCAATTATCTATAAGTAGCTTAAAAAATGTCAAAATATTTTGAAAATTTAATCGCAAATAGATAACGCTAATATAAACGTTTGTTGAAAATTTCAAGTATTTACAATGATTCGTTTTTGAGTTACAGCAAAATCAAAAAATCGATTTTGTCTTTTCAAAGAGGGGCTGAAGTCAAAACCGAAGCATTATTACTACTCCAAAAAGTGATGACGGACACAAAAATAATACAAACATCATTGTAAAATCAATACATTCATCACTCCGTTCAGAATCTAAAAATATTAATTTGTATTATTCGTCAAAATTGACTTGTAAAATCATATTTTATAGTTTTTATGAAGTAAAAATATCTGGTTAAATGAAACATGTGCAAGTTAAAAATTATAAATCAGAATCATTTTCGTAATCGAGTAGTCAAGGATCAAGACACTTACTTGTGTTAACTTCGGGCATAAAATATGAACAATTCGTTTATAATATCAAAAATCTTTATTAAATGAACAACAACTACACCCAATAGCTAAGTAAAAACAACCGTCAATTATGTCAAAAGGCCGTCCGGCGAACGGCACACACGCAACCAACTAGTTTTACTCTGAGGCGATCGGGCATCGGCCGACGGATGTCGTAGCCACTACCGCCCTCTGTCGGTGCATACATTTAATAATTTTGAGTGTTTTATAAGCAGTTTCAAAATGGGAATTTGTCAAAATTATCATATAAAAACATGTATTATAGTGTATTCAAAATACCAGGTTAAATGAAACACGTGAAAGATAATAATGGTAAATTTCTTAAACTATTGTTCAAGCTTCTAAACATTAACTTAATATTTGAGTGTTTTATAAATGTTTTATAATGATCATTTAAATATAGTAAAAATAAAATATATTTATAGCATAGGTAAATTTTAAGAATAAACAATACAAGCTAAAGGTGTTTACTATTATTTTATTCAGATATTTAACAAATCTCAATTGTTTCACAGCTATTAATTTAGTATCAATTATATTCAATAACCATTGCACGCACATTGCATAAATCCAATATTATTATCAGTATCTTCTAGTCCATTTTCAACATAGGATGTTGATACTTTCCTTGGTGGTAGAAATGTGAATTCGTGTCTCAGCGTGCCTTGATTGATCTGATATACTGCCAACTGAAAAAATGTAGTAAGTTAATAATGTATAACGGTTGGAGAATAACTTGAGAATATAGTGTTTTACAGGCAGTTCAAAGTATGAATTTGTAATATTAGTCAATATTATCATATAAAAAACATGTTTTATAGTGTTTATTATTAAGTATGAGCCTAAATGAAATATATGGAAGTTAATAATGGTAAATAAGAACCATTTACTTAATATAATGGTTAGGGTTTTATGACACTACCTTTTTGTAACACTACTATTAATTGAATATCAATTACATTCAATACCCATTACACGCACGTTGCATAAAACCATTAATATTAGCAGTACCTTCTATTCCATTTTCAACGGAAGATGTTGTAACTTTCCCAAGTGATAGAAATGTTAATTCATAGTCTCAGCATGCCTCGAGTGATCTGCTATACTGCCATCTAAAACACAAAGTAGTCAGTTAAATATGTATAATGGTTAAAGAAATAATTATAATGCTTAGCAACAAAAGAGATAGTACAAATCTACCAGAATGTTTTGTTGAGTTTTAATGTAAAACAAAATATAAGTAAAGAATACACTTGTACATTAACATAAAATTGCTGATTTTCAATATTAAAATAATAAGAGTTTGTAATACTTGTATACATTATACAATAAGAATCATTGTCATAATCTAGTAATCAAGGTTTCTAGACACTAACATGAGAATTGAGTGTTTTATAAGCAGTTAAAAATATGACTTTGTAATATTTGTTAAAATTACCATATAAAATCATTTTTTATAGTGTTTATGAAGTATCAGCTTAAATGACCAATATGGATGTTAGTAATGGTAAATAAGAATCATTTACTTAATCTAATTGTCTAGGTTTCATGACACTAACTTGATAATTGAGATTCTTATGAGCAGCTAAAAATATGAATTTGTAATATGAGTCAAAATTGTGATATATAAGCACGTTTTATAGTGTTTATTATTAAGTATGAGCCTAAATGAAATATATGGAAGTTAATAATGGTAAATAAGAACCATTTACTTAATATAATGGTTAGGGTTTTATGACACTACCTTTTTGCAACACTACTATTAATTTAATATCAATTAAATTCAATACCCATTACACGCACGTTGCACAAAACCATTATTATTAGCAGTGTCGTCTAGTACATTTTCAACGTAGGATGTTGATATTTAGCGTAGTGGTAGAAATGTGAATTCATGTGTCAGCATGTATTGAATGATCTGCTATACTGCCATCTAAAAATAAAAAATAGTCAGTTAAATATGTGTAGTGTTTGGAGAATAACTTGAGAATACAGTGTTTTACAAGCAGTTCAAAGTATGACTTTGTAATGTTTGTTTAAATTATCATATCAAAATTATGATATTAAATCATTTTTTATTGTGTGTATGAAGCATCACCTTAAATGTAATATTTGAAAGTCAATTATGGAAAATTAGAATCATTTGCTTATAATCTAATGGTCAGGGTTTCATGACACTGACTTTTTGTTACACTACTATTAATTTAATATCAATTAAATTCAATACCCATTACACGCACGTTGCACAAAACCATTATTATTAGCAGTATCGTCTAGTACATTTTCAACGTAGGATATTGATATTTAGCATAGTGGTAGAAATGTGAATTCATGTCTCAGCATGTATTGAATGATCTGCTGTACTGCCATCTAAAAAAAAAATAGTAAGTTAAATATGTATAATGGTTGGAGGATAGAATGTCGCTACTAGACACCGTAAGGAGGACAACAATTTTTATATAACGACTATTACGTGGACAACACTGAATAATTTTGAAATGGAAACAATCAAAACATAAACTAACAGACAAACTTCATTTTTATTACAAAATTCTTGAAAACAATTTACAGTTGAAACTCAAATACAAATACGAATGTAAAACTGGAAAATGATATGAAATATAGACATAATATATAAACAGACGATAAGAAATAATAACTATGATAAGCCATAAAAGATAGTACCTACAAATATACCAGAATGTTTTGTAGAATATAAATGTACCTATTATAAGTGTGACTAAAGAATACATTTGTACAACTGAAAATTTGCTCCTTTTCAATATGAAAAAAGTGGGTATCGCTCCGCTGTATAGTAGAGATGGAGAGTAGGTCACTGGTCACTTTAATGGATGTGTTAAATTTGAATGCAACGACGGGTAGCATTGTATACGAAAAACGATTCTGAACGGAGATGATTTGTCAGTCAATGATAATTAGTTGGATATATTATATTATTACCTATATTTAAATTGTAATATATCGTTATTTTACGCGATTTCGTAAAAAATTATATTTCATACGCACATAAAATGTTTTCTAAATTGACAATGGATTTTTTTTTGTTTACGGTTACTTGAAGGAAAACTTATGGATAACCTAGTATTGGATTTGTGAACCTTAAGTATAAATCACAAAGATTTTATGAATTTTCAACTTCAAAATTCTTTGCAAATTTTCGTGATTTCGATATATTTTCTAAACATTTGAACTTTAAATGCATATAAACAAAAATTGTGACTAACGATTTTTGATTTATTTTTTACTACGATAAGTTTCAATTATCTATAAGTAGCTTAAAAAATGTCAAAATATTTTGAAAATTTAATCGCAAATAGATAACGCTAATATAAACGTTTGTTGAAAATTTCAAGTATTTACAATGATTCGTTTTTGAGTTACAGCAAAATCAAAAAATCGATTTTGTCTTTTCAAAGAGGGGCTGAAGTCAAAACCGAAGCATTATTACTACTCCAAAAAGTGATGACGGACACAAAAATAATACAAACATCATTGTAAAATCAATACATTCATCACTCCGTTCAGAATCTAAAAATATTAATTTGTATTATTCGTCAAAATTGACTTGTAAAATCATATTTTATAGTTTTTATGAAGTAAAAATATCTGGTTAAATGAAACATGTGCAAGTTAAAAATTATAAATCAGAATCATTTTCGTAATCGAGTAGTCAAGGATCAAGACACTTACTTGTGTTAACTTCGGGCATAAAATATGAACAATTCGTTTATAATATCAAAAATCTTTATTAAATGAACAACAACTACACCCAATAGCTAAGTAAAAACAACCGTCAATTATGTCAAAAGGCCGTCCGGCGAACGGCACACACGCAACCAACTAGTTTTACTCTGAGGCGATCGGGCATCGGCCGACGGATGTCGTAGCCACTACCGCCCTCTGTCGGTGCATACATTTAATAATTTTGAGTGTTTTATAAGCAGTTTCAAAATGGGAATTTGTCAAAATTATCATATAAAAACATGTATTATAGTGTATTCAAAATACCAGGTTAAATGAAACACGTGAAAGATAATAATGGTAAATTTCTTAAACTATTGTTCAAGCTTCTAAACATTAACTTAATATTTGAGTGTTTTATAAATGTTTTATAATGATCATTTAAATATAGTAAAAATAAAATATATTTATAGCATAGGTAAATTTTAAGAATAAACAATACAAGCTAAAGGTGTTTACTATTATTTTATTCAGATATTTAACAAATCTCAATTGTTTCACAGCTATTAATTTAGTATCAATTATATTCAATAACCATTGCACGCACATTGCATAAATCCAATATTATTATCAGTATCTTCTAGTCCATTTTCAACATAGGATGTTGATACTTTCCTTGGTGGTAGAAATGTGAATTCGTGTCTCAGCGTGCCTTGATTGATCTGATATACTGCCAACTGAAAAAATGTAGTAAGTTAATAATGTATAACGGTTGGAGAATAACTTGAGAATATAGTGTTTTACAGGCAGTTCAAAGTATGAATTTGTAATATTAGTCAATATTATCATATAAAAAACATGTTTTATAGTGTTTATTATTAAGTATGAGCCTAAATGAAATATATGGAAGTTAATAATGGTAAATAAGAACCATTTACTTAATATAATGGTTAGGGTTTTATGACACTACCTTTTTGTAACACTACTATTAATTGAATATCAATTACATTCAATACCCATTACACGCACGTTGCATAAAACCATTAATATTAGCAGTACCTTCTATTCCATTTTCAACGGAAGATGTTGTAACTTTCCCAAGTGATAGAAATGTTAATTCATGGTCTCAGCATGCCTCGAGTGATCTGCTATACTGCCATCTAAAACACAAAGTAGTCAGTTAAATATGTATAATGGTTAAAGAAATAATTATAATGCTTAGCAACAAAAGAGATAGTACAAATCTACCAGAATGTTTTGTTGAGTTTTAATGTAAAACAAAATATAAGTAAAGAATACACTTGTACATTAACATAAAATTGCTGATTTTCAATATTAAAATAATAAGAGTTTGTAATACTTGTATACATTATACAATAAGAATCATTGTCATAATCTAGTAATCAAGGTTTCTAGACACTAACATGAGAATTGAGTGTTTTATAAGCAGTTAAAAATATGACTTTGTAATATTTGTTAAAATTACCATATAAAATCATTTTTTATAGTGTTTATGAAGTATCAGCTTAAATGACCAATATGGATGTTAGTAATGGTAAATAAGAATCATTTACTTAATCTAATTGTCTAGGTTTCATGACACTAACTTGATAATTGAGATTCTTATGAGCAGCTAAAAATATGAATTTGTAATATGAGTCAAAATTGTGATATATAAGCACGTTTTATAGTGTTTATTATTAAGTATGAGCCTAAATGAAATATATGGAAGTTAATAATGGTAAATAAGAACCATTTACTTAATATAATGGTTAGGGTTTTATGACACTACCTTTTTGCAACACTACTATTAATTTAATATCAATTAAATTCAATACCCATTACACGCACGTTGCACAAAACCATTATTATTAGCAGTGTCGTCTAGTACATTTTCAACGTAGGATGTTGATATTTAGCGTAGTGGTAGAAATGTGAATTCATGTGTCAGCATGTATTGAATGATCTGCTATACTGCCATCTAAAAATAAAAAATAGTCAGTTAAATATGTGTAGTGTTTGGAGAATAACTTGAGAATACAGTGTTTTACAAGCAGTTCAAAGTATGACTTTGTAATGTTTGTTTAAATTATCATATCAAAATTATGATATTAAATCATTTTTTATTGTGTGTATGAAGCATCACCTTAAATGTAATATTTGAAAGTCAATTATGGAAAATTAGAATCATTTGCTTATAATCTAATGGTCAGGGTTTCATGACACTGACTTTTTGTTACACTACTATTAATTTAATATCAATTAAATTCAATACCCATTACACGCACGTTGCACAAAACCATTATTATTAGCAGTATCGTCTAGTACATTTTCAACGTAGGATATTGATATTTAGCATAGTGGTAGAAATGTGAATTCATGTCTCAGCATGTATTGAATGATCTGCTGTACTGCCATCTAAAAAAAAAATAGTAAGTTAAATATGTATAATGGTTGGAGGATAGAATGTCGCTACTAGACACCGTAAGGAGGACAACAATTTTTATATAACGACTATTACGTGGACAACACTGAATAATTTTGAAATGGAAACAATCAAAACATAAACTAACAGACAAACTTCATTTTTATTACAAAATTCTTGAAAACAATTTACAGTTGAAACTCAAATACAAATACGAATGTAAAACTGGAAAATGATATGAAATATAGACATAATATATAAACAGACGATAAGAAATAATAACTATGATAAGCCATAAAAGATAGTACCTACAAATATACCAGAATGTTTTGTAGAATATAAATGTACCTATTATAAGTGTGACTAAAGAATACATTTGTACAACTGAAAATTTGCTCCTTTTCAATATGAAAAAAGTGGGTATCGCTCCGCTGTATAGTAGAGATGGAGAGTAGGTCACTGGTCACTTTAATGGATGTGTTAAATTTGAATGCAACGACGGGTAGCATTGTATACGAAAAACGATTCTGAACGGAGATGATTTGTCAGTCAATGATAATTAGTTGGATATATTATATTATTACCTATATTTAAATTGTAATATATCGTTATTTTACGCGATTTCGTAAAAAATTATATTTCATACGCACATAAAATGTTTTCTAAATTGACAATGGATTTTTTTTTGTTTACGGTTACTTGAAGGAAAACTTATGGATAACCTAGTATTGGATTTGTGAACCTTAAGTATAAATCACAAAGATTTTATGAATTTTCAACTTCAAAATTCTTTGCAAATTTTCGTGATTTCGATATATTTTCTAAACATTTGAACTTTAAATGCATATAAACAAAAATTGTGACTAACGATTTTTGATTTATTTTTTACTACGATAAGTTTCAATTATCTATAAGTAGCTTAAAAAATGTCAAAATATTTTGAAAATTTAATCGCAAATAGATAACGCTAATATAAACGTTTGTTGAAAATTTCAAGTATTTACAATGATTCGTTTTTGAGTTACAGCAAAATCAAAAAATCGATTTTGTCTTTTCAAAGAGGGGCTGAAGTCAAAACCGAAGCATTATTACTACTCCAAAAAGTGATGACGGACACAAAAATAATACAAACATCATTGTAAAATCAATACATTCATCACTCCGTTCAGAATCTAAAAATATTAATTTGTATTATTCGTCAAAATTGACTTGTAAAATCATATTTTATAGTTTTTATGAAGTAAAAATATCTGGTTAAATGAAACATGTGCAAGTTAAAAATTATAAATCAGAATCATTTTCGTAATCGAGTAGTCAAGGATCAAGACACTTACTTGTGTTAACTTCGGGCATAAAATATGAACAATTCGTTTATAATATCAAAAATCTTTATTAAATGAACAACAACTACACCCAATAGCTAAGTAAAAACAACCGTCAATTATGTCAAAAGGCCGTCCGGCGAACGGCACACACGCAACCAACTAGTTTTACTCTGAGGCGATCGGGCATCGGCCGACGGATGTCGTAGCCACTACCGCCCTCTGTCGGTGCATACATTTAATAATTTTGAGTGTTTTATAAGCAGTTTCAAAATGGGAATTTGTCAAAATTATCATATAAAAACATGTATTATAGTGTATTCAAAATACCAGGTTAAATGAAACACGTGAAAGATAATAATGGTAAATTTCTTAAACTATTGTTCAAGCTTCTAAACATTAACTTAATATTTGAGTGTTTTATAAATGTTTTATAATGATCATTTAAATATAGTAAAAATAAAATATATTTATAGCATAGGTAAATTTTAAGAATAAACAATACAAGCTAAAGGTGTTTACTATTATTTTATTCAGATATTTAACAAATCTCAATTGTTTCACAGCTATTAATTTAGTATCAATTATATTCAATAACCATTGCACGCACATTGCATAAATCCAATATTATTATCAGTATCTTCTAGTCCATTTTCAACATAGGATGTTGATACTTTCCTTGGTGGTAGAAATGTGAATTCGTGTCTCAGCGTGCCTTGATTGATCTGATATACTGCCAACTGAAAAAATGTAGTAAGTTAATAATGTATAACGGTTGGAGAATAACTTGAGAATATAGTGTTTTACAGGCAGTTCAAAGTATGAATTTGTAATATTAGTCAATATTATCATATAAAAAACATGTTTTATAGTGTTTATTATTAAGTATGAGCCTAAATGAAATATATGGAAGTTAATAATGGTAAATAAGAACCATTTACTTAATATAATGGTTAGGGTTTTATGACACTACCTTTTTGTAACACTACTATTAATTGAATATCAATTACATTCAATACCCATTACACGCACGTTGCATAAAACCATTAATATTAGCAGTACCTTCTATTCCATTTTCAACGGAAGATGTTGTAACTTTCCCAAGTGATAGAAATGTTAATTCATGGTCTCAGCATGCCTCGAGTGATCTGCTATACTGCCATCTAAAACACAAAGTAGTCAGTTAAATATGTATAATGGTTAAAGAAATAATTATAATGCTTAGCAACAAAAGAGATAGTACAAATCTACCAGAATGTTTTGTTGAGTTTTAATGTAAAACAAAATATAAGTAAAGAATACACTTGTACATTAACATAAAATTGCTGATTTTCAATATTAAAATAATAAGAGTTTGTAATACTTGTATACATTATACAATAAGAATCATTGTCATAATCTAGTAATCAAGGTTTCTAGACACTAACATGAGAATTGAGTGTTTTATAAGCAGTTAAAAATATGACTTTGTAATATTTGTTAAAATTACCATATAAAATCATTTTTTATAGTGTTTATGAAGTATCAGCTTAAATGACCAATATGGATGTTAGTAATGGTAAATAAGAATCATTTACTTAATCTAATTGTCTAGGTTTCATGACACTAACTTGATAATTGAGATTCTTATGAGCAGCTAAAAATATGAATTTGTAATATGAGTCAAAATTGTGATATATAAGCACGTTTTATAGTGTTTATTATTAAGTATGAGCCTAAATGAAATATATGGAAGTTAATAATGGTAAATAAGAACCATTTACTTAATATAATGGTTAGGGTTTTATGACACTACCTTTTTGCAACACTACTATTAATTTAATATCAATTAAATTCAATACCCATTACACGCACGTTGCACAAAACCATTATTATTAGCAGTGTCGTCTAGTACATTTTCAACGTAGGATGTTGATATTTAGCGTAGTGGTAGAAATGTGAATTCATGTGTCAGCATGTATTGAATGATCTGCTATACTGCCATCTAAAAATAAAAAATAGTCAGTTAAATATGTGTAGTGTTTGGAGAATAACTTGAGAATACAGTGTTTTACAAGCAGTTCAAAGTATGACTTTGTAATGTTTGTTTAAATTATCATATCAAAATTATGATATTAAATCATTTTTTATTGTGTGTATGAAGCATCACCTTAAATGTAATATTTGAAAGTCAATTATGGAAAATTAGAATCATTTGCTTATAATCTAATGGTCAGGGTTTCATGACACTGACTTTTTGTTACACTACTATTAATTTAATATCAATTAAATTCAATACCCATTACACGCACGTTGCACAAAACCATTATTAT
>NW_026870013.1:0-25962 GCF_020882245.1 Rhopalosiphum padi
TACACACGTACGTGATTCGAATTACGACGTTATTAACCGGTGTACCGGTTGATATTCACGTCCACAGTAGCCGTGAACGTTATGTAGTACACGGTGGTTTCGACGGAATGTTATCGATTTATCGATTTTAATATATTACACGTGATTCCTAAAATTTTAATTCATTGATTTTTAAAAGTGGTGGGGATGCCGATATCGGTATAAATACTCGTGCGGGCTCGCGCGCGCGACAGACTCTGTCCAGTAGTTAGGTCGAGAACTGAGTCTCTCCCGGGTCGGGGTGACGGCGTCCTCTGTCCATGTATATAATATACATATATAGAGGAGAGGAGAGGAGAGGGAAGTAATAATATTTCGCACCGGTCTCCGGCGACGGTCCGTTTTTTTCAGGAAAGTTTTTTTTTTCCAACGAGACCGCTTTATGTGGTACACGGTACGGTGTACGGCGACGATCCGTCGGAACTACCGTGTACCACTTGACGTTCACGTCCACTAATAATAATAATAATAATAATATTCGAGTCCGCTGTCGGTTGCGGCGACGGTCCGTTTTTTCAGGAAAGTTTTTTTTCCAACGAGACCGCTTTATGTGGTACACGGTACGGTGTACGGCGACGATCCGTCGGAACTACCGTGTACCACATAACGTTCACGTCCACTGTAGCCGTGAAAATCAAGTGGTACATGGTGGTCCCGACGGTTCGTCGTCGTACACCGGACCGTGTACCACATGCGCATCACGTTTATTTGTATTACACTCACTTATGTTTGCATTAAACACACACACACACACATAAACACGCACAGCGTAGTTTTTTTCATTATACATTTATCGTATATTTTGTGTTTCGTATACATGATCGTAGGTTATGTTGCATCGCATATATATTTGTATTAAACGGATACAACACGATTGTGTTTTATTAGAGCGCACTAAAAAAATCATTTGTAAACGTCGACGATGACTGGCGGTTCACTGTTAACGTACACATACACCGCAGCAGTCGGTGTTCATGAAACGTAAAATAACGAAATCAGAAGTGTTCGCAGTGTACGTTCGCGCATGCGTGATATGCGTGCAGCGTAGTACGGTTCAAACACAAGCGATTACAGTATTTTACATTTCTCGATTTTCTGAGTTGACTGTACACTTTAAGAGATCACCAGTGTCAGACTTAAATGTTTAAACATAGTCGTTTAAACACCGCGTCAATGAGGCTCTACTCTACTCGGATTTAACGCGAACGCGCGATCGAACAGTGCTCGACGTTCGGTGTACAGTCAACTCAGAAAATCGAGAAATGTAAAATACTGTAATCGCTTGTGTGATTAATAATAATGTGTGATAAATAATAGAAATAGTAAATTTTAGAAAAAGTTTTTTCCACCGACCGATCGGTGTGCGCTCTGGGTTACGCGGTATAAAGAGCGCGTCGCGCGGCAACATAGAGCATGTAACCCGTTTTCGTACCGGGTACAGTACCCCGTAACATTATACCGGGTACACGATATAAAACGCGGGGTACGCGACAATATTGAGCGTGTAACCCATACTTTTATCGGCCGCCGTAGTTCGTAATTATTAATATTATTATTTATTATTACTATTACTATCACTTTATAGTTACGTGCTTATATTGCCGGCATCGTGCGGTTTATGATACGGGCCCATATTCATGTCGATCGGTTCTAAAATTTACTATTATTATTATCGCGTTACGGGTTACGTGTTCTATATTACGACGTAACGCGCGTTTTATATCGTGTACCCGGTACGAAAACGGGTTACATGCTCTATGTCGCCGCGCGACGCGCTCTTTATACCGCGTAACACGGCGATCCGATCCGGTCGGCGGAAAAAACTTTTTCTAAAATTTACTATTACTATTATTATTAATTACTATTATTATCGCGTTACTGGTTATATGCTCTATTTATAAATTTATAATTTATAAATAACAAAATAGTTACGTAAAAAATTTAAAAAACTTAATTACATACATTTTTTTTTATAATTTTAAAATTTTTGTAAAAAAAAGTTGAATGTTATGCCATTCAATTAATATGTCCATACTTATAAATGTAAAAAAATGGATTTAAATATCTATTTAAATTTCTACTGAATTACTAAGGATGATATGGGACTTTTGGGACATTGGAACAAGTAATGCATACTAAAAAACGATACAGGTTGCCGTAAAACGACCATGTACCACATGCGTTTCACGGCTACAGTGGACGTTGAAATCAAGTGGTACATGGTCGGTTTACCGTGTTTCGTTCGTCGTTTTAGCATGTACCCGTGTACGTGTATGTGCAATCGTAATAACCACACTCCGATACGACCGCGATAAGAGTGGGGATACACGGTATAAATACACGTACGGGCTCGCGCGCGCGACAGACTCTGTCCAGTAGTTTGGTCGAGAACTGAGTCTCTCCCGGGTTAGGGTGACGGCGTCACTCTGAATATGTGTGTAAGTGGGATATTCGGAAAGCGCACTAAAAAAATCATTTGTAAACGTCGACGATGACTGGCGGTTCACTGTTGACGGTACACATACACCGGCAGCAGTCGGTGTCCGTGAAACGTAAAATAACGAAATCATAGTGTTCGCAGTGTACGTTCGCGCATGCGTGATATGCGTGCAGCGTAGTACGGTTCAAACACAAGCGATTACAGTATTTTACATTTCTCGATTTTCTGAGTTGACTGTACACTTTAAGAGGTCACCAGTGTCAGACTTAAATGTGTATTCATAGTCGTTTAAACACCGCGTCAATGAGGCTCTACTCTACTCGGATTCAACGCGAACGCGCGATCGAACAGTGCTCGACGTTCGGTGTACAGTCAACTCAGAAAATCGAGAAATGTAAAATACTGTAATCGCTTGTGTGATTAATAATAATGTGTGATAATAATAGTAATCGTAAATTTTAGAAAAAGTTTTTTCCACCGACCGATCGGTGTGCGCTCTGGGTTACGCGGTATAAAGAGCGCGTCGCGCGGCAACATAGAGCCACTGTCGCCGGTAACCGTACGGTGTACATGCTGTTTTTTACGTCGTACTACGCGTTAATAATTATCATTTTAAAGTGAGTTGTAGCTATGTAAAATATTACAACATTTAAACGTTCATAAATCACTTTAAAATGATAATATCAATAAAATCATATGACATCTCCTAAAGAATATTCTTAGCATTAAATTTTCTAATAGACAAATGTACTCTAGTATCAAAGCTAACATCAAAAAATGTGATGACAGAGACAACACGTACGGGTAGAACGTACTCTTAATTATAGTTATTAACAAAAATAATTTTATCGACATTTATAAAAAGAAAAAAAACTAAAAAAAATTGAAAACCATATTATTGACTACTTAATATATCGTGTATGCACAAGTACATACACAAAAAAAAAAAAAAAAAAATAATAATAATGTTCAAGATATTGACATAATATTTTATATTCAAGATCTTGTCATTCAATTTATTTCCAGAAGTTCTGTTATGTCGTTTTTACGTCTTTAATGAATTTAACTAATTTTTTTTTTTTTCCGATTTTCTTTGGTTTTGTCAAATGCGTCTAGCATCGTGTTTGTTTTGAATTAAGGAACATAATATATGTTGAGGTAAAATGCCCATGTGATTGTAAATTGTAATTACCAATAAAATGTTATTTTTACTGGCTTGTGGTCAGAACTGTGCCCTGCAAGTGTTTCTTGCTTGGTTCTACTAAACGGAAACGATTTTGTCACTACAACGTCTAAGATATCTGGTCGTCTATTTCTATCCGTAGGAATATGAGTAGGATCTTTTGGTCCAAGTATTGTGTAACGGTTTTCGGCAATCCAAGTATTAAGTTTGCGTCCACTTGGGTTGTCGACACGACAGCCCCAATTATGGTGTTTAGAGTTTAGGTCTCCGGCAATGATAACTGATTCGTTTCGACCCATTAGTTTAACGAAGTCATCGATATTCATTTTTTTGGGCGGTCGATAAGCGCTTACCATCAATGTTGGTTTATTATTAATGATAATCGAAACCGCTACGACATCCAGACACTCTAAACAAAGATCGTCTAAAGGTATTTGCGTCTGCGAAATAATATTCTCGCGAACTAGTAAGGCTACGCCACCCACACCACGATGTATTTCGTCGACAAAACCGTCTACGGAATATGTTGTCTCTCGATTTACGCGATATATTTTGTAATCGGGTATATCAATATTGTGGGTATTCTTTAAATGAGTTTCAGTTATTGATGCAACATCTACGTTGTGCTCTCTTAGAATTTTGTTTAATTCATCTGTTTTATTTCTTAATCCGTTAACGTTCCAATTTAATACAACTATTGTTTTATGGTCGTTCATCTTAGTATTTATGAGATGCTCTTATAAGATCTGAAGTACCGAGCATCGATTTAGACAAGCGCAGGCCACTTGATCTATACACACTTATATACTATATTACTACATACTATTATACCATCGTTGAAATTAGTCTGTTTCTCATCTAATTCTACGTATTCACAAGTCAAAGTCTCCAACAGACCTATGCAACTCATCAACCAATTTTTAAGCTGGCTGCACACGGAACGGTTTGACAACGCGCGTTTTCGGATTATGATCCGCGGTGATTAGAAACCGCTTCCGCGGCTTGCTTGCATACATAAGTGGTTTTAAAATCGGTTTTTAAATGTTTTTTACAAGACTGCCGCTAACAAACCACCGCGATCAAACCACTCCGTGCGTAGCCCGCTTTACACAAATCAGTTGGCGCTCTTATTCACAGAACAGAAATTAAATAGAATCGACACTCGTCGTGTAAATATGTTAATATGTGATATACAGTAAATATGAACGAAAGTAATATAATTATATAAGTAAATGCATGCAATATATTTTCACAAATACACAAAATATGAATGCATCAAGTTATATAATATGGTGCTTAGGAGGTGCTGTGTACTGCGTGTTGCCTATACAAAAGTCGTATGAATTTACATGTAAATTTAAGGGGGAGGTGATCCAGAACATACTTTTCATACTAGTATCATAAAGATTACTCTTGTCAATAATGGATTGAAATATTGATAAAAGATGTTTATCTTAAATGTACGTGCTTTTTTATAAAATATCAAATTTAAAAATCAGTATTAAAGTCGAAAAAAATCATAAACAAACAAACACAACAGTCGTATCGAGCGAAGCGTCGAGTCGTTTTTTTCCGTGAACCTATACACAGGAGGCGTGTTATATTTTTTTAATAATGTATAAAATAATTATAATAATTTGTCTGATGGCGAGTGTAAAAACCGCGAGTGTTGAAAATTCGTTTATAATGTGGACGCCACCGCAGCCATCGTCGTCGTTACTGTCATCGTCGCCGGCGCCGGTGCGTTGTCCACACCCAGTACGTTGCATATTATTATTGTATCCATATTATTGAATAGAATAATGATATATAATTTCAATGTGTATTCGTCGAAGTTTACACACCTCGTCGATGATGTCGACGCGGTCACTAAATTTTTTTCTTACAAGTGGGATATTCGGAGAGCGCACTAAAAAAATCATTTGTAAACGTCGACGATGACTGGCGGTTCACTGTTGACGGTACACATACACCGCAGCAGTCGGTGTCCGTGAAACGTAAAATAACGAAATCAGAAGTGTTCGCAGTGTACATTCGAACATGCGTGATATGCGTGCAGCGTAGTACGGTTCAAACACAAGCGATTACAGTATTTTACATTCCTCGATTTTCTGAGTTGACTGTACACTTTAAGAGGTCACCAGTGTCAGACTTAAATGTGTATTCATAGTTGTTTAAACACCGCGTCAATGAGGCTCTACTCTAGTCGGATTCAACGCGAACGCGCGATCGAACAGTGCTCGACGTTCGGTGTACAGTCAACTCAGAAAATCGAGAAATGTAAAATACTGTAATCGCTTGTGTGATTAATAATAATGTGTGATAAATAATAGTAATAGTAAATTTTAGAAAAAGTTTTTTCCACCGACCGATCGGTGTGCGCTCTGGGTTACGCGGTATAAAGAGCGCGTCGCGCGGCAACATAGAGCATGTTACCCGATGATAACCTGATAAAGTCCTTGTTTCAAACAATAGTGCTAACAAATATTTACGTGTATGGTCGACGATGACTGGCGGTTCACTGTTGACGGTACACATACACCGCAGCAGTCGGTGTTCGTGAAACGTAAAATAACGAAATCAGAAGTGTTCGCAGTGTATGTTCGCGCATGCGTGATATGCGTGCAGCGTAGTACGGTTCAAACACAAGCGATTACAGTATTTTACATTTACGCGTAGTACGACGTAAAAAACAGCATGTACACCGTACGGTTACCGGCGACAGTGGCTCGTACAATCAAGAGCGCTTTTCGTTATACTCGTAGTACGACGTAACTATAATGTTAGTCATAACAATAACTACCGGTGTTCCGCATATCGTCTTATTGTCTATAAAAGGATGCCACACGCAAGGACAGATTCATTATACCCGGAACTTTTCATGCGTGCACATCACGTTCTTATTTTATACAAGTTAACATTAATCGTGATTTTTTTAGTTTATGCAAATTCTGTATTTGTTTGATTTAGTTGTGTATTTTTCTTCAGCAATCATTACAGTTGTATATTCGTAAGAACTCGCGCACCTCGGCGTTCCACGACATCCAAGTCTTGCTTGTGACGTCTACGACGCCGAATATGTGTAAAGTGCGCGGGTTGCGTTCCACAGAAGTGGCGGGACGCGCGTACGTTTGACTTAGTGCGCAGATGGCATGGTTCCGGAGACCCGACGATCGGTCGGCGTGCGTCTGTCACTCGACGGACCGCGCCCCGGTCAAGGGTCCCGCGTTACGGGTGTATCGCTATTAGCTGCCCGTCTCGCGTGCCACTATGATGGTCTTACAACGCGTGCGTCTCCGGCCCGTATCCGATTACGTTCGGTGGCTGTGACGTCGTTGAATGACATACAAACTGTAACTGATTTGTTGTAAACAAAAAAAATATACTCATATAGTCATATTATACACATACATTTATGCACTGCTAAAAAGTCAAGATTTTTTTTCACAACTCTCTTTTAATTGACACAAACCATACACGTAAATATTTGTTAGCACTATTGTTTGAAACAAGGTCTTTATCAGGTATACACATAAAAGTCGACCACCGGCAGCACGAAACACAGTACACCCAAACCGAAGTTTCGTGTTTGCCTACCGTAATATTACAATATAGACACATATCTGACATCGAGTCAAAGTATATTATGCCACATTCATATTCAGCCGATTGAGTAGTATGTAAATTTAGAAAAATCTATAAAAGTGCGACCAACGAATGATTTTTTCGTTACAAAACAAGACTTTGTTGGAATAATATTATTTTATCATATATGTAGTTCAAATTGTTTTAATGACTACTTATCGAAAAAATTGAAACTCCTTCACACAGAAGCGGCGATTTGTAAATTAAATACAAACTACAAACATATGTAAACAAACACTAAAGCTATTACCTATACTAATATCACATCACCAACACAGTGGGTAGGATATGTAGTGCAGGTGATTATGGTCGAATGTTTTGTGTAGGTTATTTATTTTACTTTTAATTTAATTATGACTTTATGGGTATATGTGTAAACATCAAAAACCTAATATGATTTTGTATCTAAATTTTTGTACAAAATAATGATATCGCAATTCAATGTGTAACCGTCGACGATTATATGTACATAAATAATATAAACTACATGATGATGTATTAATAATATGTCGATACATCTCAAACGACAAGAAGTGTGATGACAATATTATTATTGTTATAGGAGTATTTTGCGACAGTACGCGGTGTGTGTAGAAGAGACACGGTAAAGTAAAAATGTATTATACAATCCCATAGTTCATAACCACGTTCTACCTTGATCAGCGCCGTAACGCGCGGACGCCGTGACTACAAACACGCGTACCGTCTAATGATTATATTCTACGAGACATCGTCGTACATTTGGCTACCATTAGGCCAGCGATACGCAAAAGCGTAAACACAATACTTCAGGTTACAGTGGAATATTCTGAGATTGATTCCTTGGCAAAGTACGTTATACCACATAATCATTGATACTATCGATGTAAACGACGTATGACGGAATTGGAAAACACAAAAAAAAAATTATTATAGGTGTATAAACTTTTGTATTTTAATAAAAATGGCACAATATAGAAATCAGTTTGAATAAAAAAAAAATAATAAGAATAATATATATTTATAAAACTAGAATACAAAAAATTCAAAAAAATAAAGTATAAGTTTTATTCGTTTTGTTTGATATTAATAGTTGTATGTACAGTAGATTAGCATTAACGTTGAAAGTGACGTTTTGTACGACGAATTATTCGAGCAGCGCGTCGGCGTGTAGGTATATAAGTAACACGTATCATGATCTTTAAACTATACCGCTGTATTTGATCTTCATCAACGTCCATAGGTGTTTCGGTAGTTTCATTAGGTTCATCAATCTCCATAGGTGTTTCGGTAGTGTCACTTACCCAATCATGTGTTATCCTTAACTGTCCGGACGGGGCCAACTGTATTTGTGAATCTGTATTATTTAAGTTGAGCATGTTAAATTGAACCTGTAACGATTCTACGCTGCTCTCGTCGTATACGTTAAGGACATCCATCGCTCTTGTACCTGCAGCAGTTATTATGTTTTCGTGATCTAAAGTGCTGGCGTAACGTAACCGCTGCAATAGTCTAATATTCAACGATTTTCGATGATGTACTCTACTCCGATTGATTGCAAAACATATACTGACTATACGTTTTAAATAAGGATATGTCGTTTTAAAGTTATTTAACTCTTACTATTTACACCGATACTGTATCAAAAATGAACATTTTTTTTTTTGAATATCGGGATATACGACTAGAGCATATAAACCGTGTAAACGTATTAACAGTCAATTGTCGACATTTTCCCAAAGTTTTGAATATAAACTTTTTTCTAAAGGTTGGTGAATTCAACCTCTTCTCACAAAATAAAATTATCATTGTCGTCGTTGAATGGTAACGACTAACGATACCGAAAACATTTACACATTAGTACATTACACCGTCAACTGCAGTAGGTTTTCATAAAACGTAAAATCACAAGATTAGCAGTATTCATAGTTGCCGTTCGCGCATGCAAGTTTCGCGTGCAGCGTAGTACGGCGGGTGATTTCGGGATTTTACGTTTCTCGATTCTCAGAGTTGACGGTCCACTTTACGTTGCACCGGTCGTTTTTACGTTAAAATCGCGAAATCAGTATTCAGTAGTGTTTATAGTTGACGGTCGAGCATGCACGTATAACGTACAATTTTTAAAAAGGGCGATTTTACGTTTCTCGATTTTCATAGTTGACGGTACAATTTTACACCGTCAACAGTCAGTTTCCGTGAAACGTTAAGCCACAAAATAATTTGTGTTCATAATATAGTTTAACGTTCATGCATGCGCGTTACGCCGTTGCGTGTATAACGTAGTAGGTATGGTTCAAATAGTGCATTTATGCGATTTTACGTTACTCGAGTAACAGAGTAGACAGTATTGAGTATACACTAAACACCATGAACAGTCGGTTATCGTGAAACGTAAAAACACGAAATCGCAGAAGTGTTCATAGATGATGTTTGCGCATGCCCCTTATGTGTATATAGCGTAGTACGATTCAAATTGAGCATTCATGCGAATTTCATTACTCGAAATTCAGAATAGACAGTATACATTGTACTCTACAATATAATAATCGGTTTTACGAAAAAATCGCGAAATCAGTGGCTTATAGTTGACGGTCGAGCATGAACGTTACGCTCATATAGCGTTCGGTTTAAAAATGGGCGATTTAGCGATTTAACGTTTCTTAATTTTCAGAATCGACTGTACACTTTAGGACTTAGCCTTTAGGTGGTCACCAATGTCTGACTTTTTGCGCTCTTGATTGTACGAGCCACTGTCGCCGGTAACCGTACGGTGTACATGCTGTTTTTTACGTCGTACTACGCGTATATAGTTATTGTTATGACTAACATTATGGTTTCGTAATTGTATGACGTCAACGTTGACGACGTACAAATATTTTAAAAACAAACGTGTTATATCGCTGCAGCCGTACCCAAATCGGTAGAAAATATTATGTTTTTTATAAAAAACTTCTTTTACATACTAAAGCCGTATATAATATATAGATGACGGTTCTTTTTAATGCGATCACAATGTGTGCGATGTAAAATTAAAAACAAATTTAATTTTCAAGACTACAAGTGTTTCAAAGAGTTGAAACCGTTGTTTAAACACTTTAAACGGCGATCGCGTGCGGTACACGATTCAAGATTTGGAATTCGCCGACCAATCGGCCGTTCGGCAGTATACGTACTGCTACCATCCGATTCTGTTTTTGGCGTTAGTGTTGTGGTGCAACGAAGAATTCTAAGTCGACGTTACAAGAATTCGGAAATTTCCAAAGTCAATTGGACGTAGACGATATATTTGTAGACATATCGCATGAAACGATCTCGTTCAACACGATCAGGCATTACGAAACCGATCCAAATACCGGATTACTGGTAAACACGTACGAACAACCCGTAAACGGATATCATTTCTATTCACAAATACGTAACGAAGACGAACGGTTGTACGTAAAACAAATGACGGGCGAAACCGACCTCAACCAGATGTATTATATATTGCAAAAATTTAAAGAAAGTTTACTGTTTAAACCGAATCGCGTATGTAACTATACATCGAAATTGATCAATATATGCGTTTTATATCTAGTGTTGGAAAGTCACGGCATACCGGTACGTGGTAATTATCTATCGTACGTGGATACTAATATTATAAGTTTTATGATAGATTGCATAGTCCGTAGCCGTATATTGAGTCATTGGAAACACAACCCGTGTACAAAACAATTGATATCCGATTTAATTACAAATTATAACAAAAACAACATGTTGGTCACGGTGTGTAAGTTCGAAACGGCGCGGGAACGAGCTCAGTTCCTATGCGATCAAATAAAACAACATGGTAATTTTACCAAGTCCATATCGTATTCAGAATACGAAAAACTCATAAAGCGTTTCGAAAACCGAATACACGATCAAATGTATTATAATTTCGATAAAATGTTCTTGATGAGTTTAATCGAATTACCTAGTTTTACAGCCATAATAGATACAGCCGCAATGTCTTATGTATAATATATAATTTTTTTCACCAAACACTCGCGATTGTGACCAATTTCTATATAGAATACAGGAATCCGTGTTTTACATCTAGTGTAATTTTATCGCCTTGCGTGAGCATCAGTCGTCGCACAATTGTATAGTACACCATGTGTAACACGATTTCATAACAGAAACGTATGTCATTCAACGACATCGCAGCCACCGAACATGATCGGATTCGGATCTGAACGTGTGTATTGTAAGACCATCGTTGTGGCACGTGAGACGGGCAGCTAATAGCGATACACCCGTAACACGGGACCCACGTGCCCGAAGGCAGTCTTGGGTCTCTGGAACCATGCCATCTGCGCACTAAGTCAAACGTACACACGTCCAGTCACTTCTGCGGAACGTAATCCGCGCAACACTCGATATACCGTCAAAAGACGGTATCGAGGTGCGCGAATTTTTACGAATATACATTCTGTGATCATGAAACACGAGCGTGCGTATCATGGTAACAAACAACGTTCGACAGACTGATGAACGAGGATCATATATATATGTGTGTGCGTACATGTTCTCTAGAAACACTCGCAACAAACACTGATGCGGGATCGTCGAACGCGACTGCTTTATATACAAACGGTTCGACACACACACACGTACGTGATTCGAATTACGACGTTATTAACCGGTGTACCGGTTGATATTCACGTCCACAGTAGCCGTGAACGTTATGTAGTACACGGTGGTTTCGACGGAATGTTATCGATTTATCGATTTTAATATATTACACGTGATTCCTAAAATTTTAATTCATTGATTTTTAAAAGTGGTGGGGATGCCGATATCGGTATAAATACTCGTGCGGGCTCGCGCGCGCGACAGACTCTGTCCAGTAGTTAGGTCGAGAACTGAGTCTCTCCCGGGTCGGGGTGACGGCGTCCTCTGTCCATGTATATAATATACATATATAGAGGAGAGGAGAGGAGAGGGAAGTAATAATATTTCGCACCGGTCTCCGGCGACGGTCCGTTTTTTCAGGAAAGTTTTTTTTTCCAACGAGACCGCTTTATGTGGTACACGGTACGGTGTACGGCGACGATCCGTCGGAACTACCGTGTACCACTTGACGTTCACGTCCACTAATAATAATAATAATAATAATATTCGAGTCCGCTGTCGGTTGCGGCGACGGTCCGTTTTTTCAGGAAAGTTTTTTTTCCAACGAGACCGCTTTATGTGGTACACGGTACGGTGTACGGCGACGATCCGTCGGAACTACCGTGTACCACATAACGTTCACGTCCACTGTAGCCGTGAAAATCAAGTGGTACATGGTGGTCCCGACGGTTCGTCGTCGTACACCGGACCGTGTACCACATGCGCATCACGTTTATTTGTATTACACTTATGTTTGCATTAAACACACACACACACACATAAACACGCACAGCGTAGTTTTTTTCATTATACATTTATCGTATATTTTGTGTTTCGTATACATGATCGTAGGTTATGTTGCATCGCATATATATTTGTATTAAACGGATACAACACGATTGTGTTTTATTAGAGCGCACTAAAAAAATCATTTGTAAACGTCGACGATGACTGGCGGTTCACTGTTAACGTACACATACACCGCAGCAGTCGGTGTTCATGAAACGTAAAATAACGAAATCAGAAGTGTTCGCAGTGTACGTTCGCGCATGCGTGATATGCGTGCAGCGTAGTACGGTTCAAACACAAGCGATTACAGTATTTTACATTTCTCGATTTTCTGAGTTGACTGTACACTTTAAGAGATCACCAGTGTCAGACTTAAATGTTTAAACATAGTCGTTTAAACACCGCGTCAATGAGGCTCTACTCTACTCGGATTTAACGCGAACGCGCGATCGAACAGTGCTCGACGTTCGGTGTACAGTCAACTCAGAAAATCGAGAAATGTAAAATACTGTAATCGCTTGTGTGATTAATAATAATGTGTGATAAATAATAGAAATAGTAAATTTTAGAAAAAGTTTTTTCCACCGACCGATCGGTGTGCGCTCTGGGTTACGCGGTATAAAGAGCGCGTCGCGCGGCAACATAGAGCATGTAACCCGTTTTCGTACCGGGTACAGTACCCCGTAACATTATACCGGGTACACGATATAAAACGCGGGGTACGCGACAATATTGAGCGTGTAACCCATACTTTTATCGGCCGCCGTAGTTCGTAATTATTAATATTATTATTTATTATTACTATTACTATCACTTTATAGTTACGTGCTTATATTGCCGGCATCGTGCGGTTTATGATACGGGCCCATATTCATGTCGATCGGTTCTAAAATTTACTATTATTATTATCGCGTTACGGGTTACGTGTTCTATATTACGACGTAACGCGCGTTTTATATCGTGTACCCGGTACGAAAACGGGTTACATGCTCTATGTCGCCGCGCGACGCGCTCTTTATACCGCGTAACACGGCGATCCGATCCGGTCGGCGGAAAAAACTTTTTCTAAAATTTACTATTACTATTATTATTAATTACTATTATTATCGCGTTACTGGTTATATGCTCTATTTATAAATTTATAATTTATAAATAACAAAATAGTTACGTAAAAAATTTAAAAAACTTAATTACATACATTTTTTTTTATAATTTTAAAATTTTTGTAAAAAAAAGTTGAATGTTATGCCATTCAATTAATATGTCCATACTTATAAATGTAAAAAAATGGATTTAAATATCTATTTAAATTTCTACTGAATTACTAAGGATGATATGGGACTTTTGGGACATTGGAACAAGTAATGCATACTAAAAAACGATACAGGTTGCCGTAAAACGACCATGTACCACATGCGTTTCACGGCTACAGTGGACGTTGAAATCAAGTGGTACATGGTCGGTTTACCGTGTTTCGTTCGTCGTTTTAGCATGTACCCGTGTACGTGTATGTGCAATCGTAATAACCACACTCCGATACGACCGCGATAAGAGTGGGGATACACGGTATAAATACACGTACGGGCTCGCGCGCGCGACAGACTCTGTCCAGTAGTTTGGTCGAGAACTGAGTCTCTCCCGGGTTAGGGTGACGGCGTCACTCTGAATATGTGTGTAAGTGGGATATTCGGAAAGCGCACTAAAAAAATCATTTGTAAACGTCGACGATGACTGGCGGTTCACTGTTGACGGTACACATACACCGCAGCAGTCGGTGTCCGTGAAACGTAAAATAACGAAATCATAAGTGTTCGCAGTGTACGTTCGCGCATGCGTGATATGCGTGCAGCGTAGTACGGTTCAAACACAAGCGATTACAGTATTTTACATTTCTCGATTTTCTGAGTTGACTGTACACTTTAAGAGGTCACCAGTGTCAGACTTAAATGTGTATTCATAGTCGTTTAAACACCGCGTCAATGAGGCTCTACTCTACTCGGATTCAACGCGAACGCGCGATCGAACAGTGCTCGACGTTCGGTGTACAGTCAACTCAGAAAATCGAGAAATGTAAAATACTGTAATCGCTTGTGTGATTAATAATAATGTGTGATAAATAATAGTAATCGTAAATTTTAGAAAAAGTTTTTTCCACCGACCGATCGGTGTGCGCTCTGGGTTACGCGGTATAAAGAGCGCGTCGCGCGGCAACATAGAGCCACTGTCGCCGGTAACCGTACGGTGTACATGCTGTTTTTTACGTCGTACTACGCGTTAATAATTATCATTTTAAAGTGAGTTGTAGCTATGTAAAATATTACAACATTTAAACGTTCATAAATCACTTTAAAATGATAATATCAATAAAATCATATGACATCTCCTAAAGAATATTCTTAGCATTAAATTTTCTAATAGACAAATGTACTCTAGTATCAAAGCTAACATCAAAAAATGTGATGACAGAGACAACACGTACGGGTAGAACGTACTCTTAATTATAGTTATTAACAAAAATAATTTTTATCGACATTTATAAAAAGAAAAAAAACTAAAAAAAATTGAAAACCATATTATTGACTACTTAATATATCGTGTATGCACAAGTACATACACAAAAAAAAAAAAAAAAAAATAATAATAATGTTCAAGATATTGACATAATATTTTATATTCAAGATCTTGTCATTCAATTTATTTCCAGAAGTTCTGTTATGTCGTTTTTACGTCTTTAATGAATTTAACTAATTTTTTTTTTTTTCCGATTTTCTTTGGTTTTGTCAAATGCGTCTAGCATCGTGTTTGTTTTGAATTAAGGAACATAATATATGTTGAGGTAAAATGCCCATGTGATTGTAAATTGTAATTACCAATAAAATGTTATTTTTACTGGCTTGTGGTCAGAACTGTGCCCTGCAAGTGTTTCTTGCTTGGTTCTACTAAACGGAAACGATTTTGTCACTACAACGTCTAAGATATCTGGTCGTCTATTTCTATCCGTAGGAATATGAGTAGGATCTTTTGGTCCAAGTATTGTGTAACGGTTTTCGGCAATCCAAGTATTAAGTTTGCGTCCACTTGGGTTGTCGACACGACAGCCCCAATTATGGTGTTTAGAGTTTAGGTCTCCGGCAATGATAACTGATTCGTTTCGACCCATTAGTTTAACGAAGTCATCGATATTCATTTTTTTGGGCGGTCGATAAGCGCTTACCATCAATGTTGGTTTATTATTAATGATAATCGAAACCGCTACGACATCCAGACACTCTAAACAAAGATCGTCTAAAGGTATTTGCGTCTGCGAAATAATATTCTCGCGAACTAGTAAGGCTACGCCACCCACACCACGATGTATTTCGTCGACAAAACCGTCTACGGAATATGTTGTCTCTCGATTTACGCGATATATTTTGTAATCGGGTATATCAATATTGTGGGTATTCTTTAAATGAGTTTCAGTTATTGATGCAACATCTACGTTGTGCTCTCTTAGAATTTTGTTTAATTCATCTGTTTTATTTCTTAATCCGTTAACGTTCCAATTTAATACAACTATTGTTTTATGGTCGTTCATCTTAGTATTTATGAGATGCTCTTATAAGATCTGAAGTACCGAGCATCGATTTAGACAAGCGCAGGCCACTTGATCTATACACACTTATATACTATATTACTACATACTATTATACCATCGTTGAAATTAGTCTGTTTCTCATCTAATTCTACGTATTCACAAGTCAAAGTCTCCAACAGACCTATGCAACTCATCAACCAATTTTTAAGCTGGCTGCACACGGAACGGTTTGACAACGCGCGTTTTCGGATTATGATCCGCGGTGATTAGAAACCGCTTCCGCGGCTTGCTTGCATACATAAGTGGTTTTAAAATCGGTTTTTAAATGTTTTTTACAAGACTGCCGCTAACAAACCACCGCGATCAAACCACTCCGTGCGTAGCCCGCTTTACACAAATCAGTTGGCGCTCTTATTCACAGAACAGAAATTAAATAGAATCGACACTCGTCGTGTAAATATGTTAATATGTGATATACAGTAAATATGAACGAAAGTAATATAATTATATAAGTAAATGCATGCAATATATTTTCACAAATACACAAAATATGAATGCATCAAGTTATATAATATGGTGCTTAGGAGGTGCTGTGTACTGCGTGTTGCCTATACAAAAGTCGTATGAATTTACATGTAAATTTAAGGGGGAGGTGATCCAGAACATACTTTTCATACTAGTATCATAAAGATTACTCTTGTCAATAATGGATTGAAATATTGATAAAAGATGTTTATCTTAAATGTACGTGCTTTTTTATAAAATATCAAATTTAAAAATCAGTATTAAAGTCGAAAAAAATCATAAACAAACAAACACAACAGTCGTATCGAGCGAAGCGTCGAGTCGTTTTTTTCCGTGAACCTATACACAGGAGGCGTGTTATATTTTTTTAATAATGTATAAAATAATTATAATAATTTGTCTGATGGCGAGTGTAAAAACCGCGAGTGTTGAAAATTCGTTTATAATGTGGACGCCACCGCAGCCATCGTCGTCGTTACTGTCATCGTCGCCGGCGCCGGTGCGTTGTCCACACCCAGTACGTTGCATATTATTATTGTATCCATATTATTGAATAGAATAATGATATATAATTTCAATGTGTATTCGTCGAAGTTTACACACCTCGTCGATGATGTCGACGCGGTCACTAAATTTTTTTCTTACAAGTGGGATATTCGGAGAGCGCACTAAAAAAATCATTTGTAAACGTCGACGATGACTGGCGGTTCACTGTTGACGGTACACATACACCGCAGCAGTCGGTGTCCGTGAAACGTAAAATAACGAAATCAGAAGTGTTCGCAGTGTACATTCGAACATGCGTGATATGCGTGCAGCGTAGTACGGTTCAAACACAAGCGATTACAGTATTTTACATTCCTCGATTTTCTGAGTTGACTGTACACTTTAAGAGGTCACCAGTGTCAGACTTAAATGTGTATTCATAGTTGTTTAAACACCGCGTCAATGAGGCTCTACTCTAGTCGGATTCAACGCGAACGCGCGATCGAACAGTGCTCGACGTTCGGTGTACAGTCAACTCAGAAAATCGAGAAATGTAAAATACTGTAATCGCTTGTGTGATTAATAATAATGTGTGATAAATAATAGTAATAGTAAATTTTAGAAAAAGTTTTTTCCACCGACCGATCGGTGTGCGCTCTGGGTTACGCGGTATAAAGAGCGCGTCGCGCGGCAACATAGAGCATGTTACCCGATGATAACCTGATAAAGTCCTTGTTTCAAACAATAGTGCTAACAAATATTTACGTGTATGGTCGACGATGACTGGCGGTTCACTGTTGACGGTACACATACACCGCAGCAGTCGGTGTTCGTGAAACGTAAAATAACGAAATCAGAAGTGTTCGCAGTGTATGTTCGCGCATGCGTGATATGCGTGCAGCGTAGTACGGTTCAAACACAAGCGATTACAGTATTTTACATTTACGCGTAGTACGACGTAAAAAACAGCATGTACACCGTACGGTTACCGGCGACAGTGGCTCGTACAATCAAGAGCGCTTTTCGTTATACTCGTAGTACGACGTAACTATAATGTTAGTCATAACAATAACTACCGGTGTTCCGCATATCGTCTTATTGTCTATAAAAGGATGCCACACGCAAGGACAGATTCATTATACCCGGAACTTTTCATGCGTGCACATCACGTTCTTATTTTATACAAGTTAACATTAATCGTGATTTTTTTAGTTTATGCAAATTCTGTATTTGTTTGATTTAGTTGTGTATTTTTCTTCAGCAATCATTACAGTTGTATATTCGTAAGAACTCGCGCACCTCGGCGTTCCACGACATCCAAGTCTTGCTTGTGACGTCTACGACGCCGAATATGTGTAAAGTGCGCGGGTTGCGTTCCACAGAAGTGGCGGGACGCGCGTACGTTTGACTTAGTGCGCAGATGGCATGGTTCCGGAGACCCGACGATCGGTCGGCGTGCGTCTGTCACTCGACGGACCGCGCCCCGGTCAAGGGTCCCGCGTTACGGGTGTATCGCTATTAGCTGCCCGTCTCGCGTGCCACTATGATGGTCTTACAACGCGTGCGTCTCCGGCCCGTATCCGATTACGTTCGGTGGCTGTGACGTCGTTGAATGACATACAAACTGTAACTGATTTGTTGTAAACAAAAAAAATATACTCATATAGTCATATTATACACATACATTTATGCACTGCTAAAAAGTCAAGATTTTTTTTCACAACTCTCTTTTAATTGACACAAACCATACACGTAAATATTTGTTAGCACTATTGTTTGAAACAAGGTCTTTATCAGGTATACACATAAAAGTCGACCACCGGCAGCACGAAACACAGTACACCCAAACCGAAGTTTCGTGTTTGCCTACCGTAATATTACAATATAGACACATATCTGACATCGAGTCAAAGTATATTATGCCACATTCATATTCAGCCGATTGAGTAGTATGTAAATTTAGAAAAATCTATAAAAGTGCGACCAACGAATGATTTTTTCGTTACAAAACAAGACTTTGTTGGAATAATATTATTTTATCATATATGTAGTTCAAATTGTTTTAATGACTACTTATCGAAAAAATTGAAACTCCTTCACACAGAAGCGGCGATTTGTAAATTAAATACAAACTACAAACATATGTAAACAAACACTAAAGCTATTACCTATACTAATATCACATCACCAACACAGTGGGTAGGATATGTAGTGCAGGTGATTATGGTCGAATGTTTTGTGTAGGTTATTTATTTTACTTTTAATTTAATTATGACTTTATGGGTATATGTGTAAACATCAAAAACCTAATATGATTTTGTATCTAAATTTTTGTACAAAATAATGATATCGCAATTCAATGTGTAACCGTCGACGATTATATGTACATAAATAATATAAACTACATGATGATGTATTAATAATATGTCGATACATCTCAAACGACAAGAAGTGTGATGACAATATTATTATTGTTATAGGAGTATTTTGCGACAGTACGCGGTGTGTGTAGAAGAGACACGGTAAAGTAAAAATGTATTATACAATCCCATAGTTCATAACCACGTTCTACCTTGATCAGCGCCGTAACGCGCGGACGCCGTGACTACAAACACGCGTACCGTCTAATGATTATATTCTACGAGACATCGTCGTACATTTGGCTACCATTAGGCCAGCGATACGCAAAAGCGTAAACACAATACTTCAGGTTACAGTGGAATATTCTGAGATTGATTCCTTGGCAAAGTACGTTATACCACATAATCATTGATACTATCGATGTAAACGACGTATGACGGAATTGGAAAACACAAAAAAAAAATTATTATAGGTGTATAAACTTTTGTATTTTAATAAAAATGGCACAATATAGAAATCAGTTTGAATAAAAAAAAAATAATAAGAATAATATATATTTATAAAACTAGAATACAAAAAATTCAAAAAAATAAAGTATAAGTTTTATTCGTTTTGTTTGATATTAATAGTTGTATGTACAGTAGATTAGCATTAACGTTGAAAGTGACGTTTTGTACGACGAATTATTCGAGCAGCGCGTCGGCGTGTAGGTATATAAGTAACACGTATCATGATCTTTAAACTATACCGCTGTATTTGATCTTCATCAACGTCCATAGGTGTTTCGGTAGTTTCATTAGGTTCATCAATCTCCATAGGTGTTTCGGTAGTGTCACTTACCCAATCATGTGTTATCCTTAACTGTCCGGACGGGGCCAACTGTATTTGTGAATCTGTATTATTTAAGTTGAGCATGTTAAATTGAACCTGTAACGATTCTACGCTGCTCTCGTCGTATACGTTAAGGACATCCATCGCTCTTGTACCTGCAGCAGTTATTATGTTTTCGTGATCTAAAGTGCTGGCGTAACGTAACCGCTGCAATAGTCTAATATTCAACGATTTTCGATGATGTACTCTACTCCGATTGATTGCAAAACATATACTGACTATACGTTTTAAATAAGGATATGTCGTTTTAAAGTTATTTAACTCTTACTATTTACACCGATACTGTATCAAAAATGAACATTTTTTTTTTTGAATATCGGGATATACGACTAGAGCATATAAACCGTGTAAACGTATTAACAGTCAATTGTCGACATTTTCCCAAAGTTTTGAATATAAACTTTTTTCTAAAGGTTGGTGAATTCAACCTCTTCTCACAAAATAAAATTATCATTGTCGTCGTTGAATGGTAACGACTAACGATACCGAAAACATTTACACATTAGTACATTACACCGTCAACTGCAGTAGGTTTTCATAAAACGTAAAATCACAAGATTAGCAGTATTCATAGTTGCCGTTCGCGCATGCAAGTTTCGCGTGCAGCGTAGTACGGCGGGTGATTTCGGGATTTTACGTTTCTCGATTCTCAGAGTTGACGGTCCACTTTACGTTGCACCGGTCGTTTTTACGTTAAAATCGCGAAATCAGTATTCAGTAGTGTTTATAGTTGACGGTCGAGCATGCACGTATAACGTACAATTTTTAAAAAGGGCGATTTTACGTTTCTCGATTTTCATAGTTGACGGTACAATTTTACACCGTCAACAGTCAGTTTCCGTGAAACGTTAAGCCACAAAATAATTTGTGTTCATAATATAGTTTAACGTTCATGCATGCGCGTTACGCCGTTGCGTGTATAACGTAGTAGGTATGGTTCAAATAGTGCATTTATGCGATTTTACGTTACTCGAGTAACAGAGTAGACAGTATTGAGTATACACTAAACACCATGAACAGTCGGTTATCGTGAAACGTAAAAACACGAAATCGCAGAAGTGTTCATAGATGATGTTTGCGCATGCCCCTTATGTGTATATAGCGTAGTACGATTCAAATTGAGCATTCATGCGAATTTCATTACTCGAAATTCAGAATAGACAGTATACATTGTACTCTACAATATAATAATCGGTTTTACGAAAAAATCGCGAAATCAGTGGCTTATAGTTGACGGTCGAGCATGAACGTTACGCTCATATAGCGTTCGGTTTAAAAATGGGCGATTTAGCGATTTAACGTTTCTTAATTTTCAGAATCGACTGTACACTTTAGGACTTAGCCTTTAGGTGGTCACCAATGTCTGACTTTTTGCGCTCTTGATTGTACGAGCCACTGTCGCCGGTAACCGTACGGTGTACATGCTGTTTTTTACGTCGTACTACGCGTATATAGTTATTGTTATGACTAACATTATGGTTTCGTAATTGTATGACGTCAACGTTGACGACGTACAAATATTTTAAAAACAAACGTGTTATATCGCTGCAGCCGTACCCAAATCGGTAGAAAATATTATGTTTTTTATAAAAAACTTCTTTTACATACTAAAGCCGTATATAATATATAGATGACGGTTCTTTTTAATGCGATCACAATGTGTGCGATGTAAAATTAAAAACAAATTTAATTTTCAAGACTACAAGTGTTTCAAAGAGTTGAAACCGTTGTTTAAACACTTTAAACGGCGATCGCGTGCGGTACACGATTCAAGATTTGGAATTCGCCGACCAATCGGCCGTTCGGCAGTATACGTACTGCTACCATCCGATTCTGTTTTTGGCGTTAGTGTTGTGGTGCAACGAAGAATTCTAAGTCGACGTTACAAGAATTCGGAAATTTCCAAAGTCAATTGGACGTAGACGATATATTTGTAGACATATCGCATGAAACGATCTCGTTCAACACGATCAGGCATTACGAAACCGATCCAAATACCGGATTACTGGTAAACACGTACGAACAACCCGTAAACGGATATCATTTCTATTCACAAATACGTAACGAAGACGAACGGTTGTACGTAAAACAAATGACGGGCGAAACCGACCTCAACCAGATGTATTATATATTGCAAAAATTTAAAGAAAGTTTACTGTTTAAACCGAATCGCGTATGTAACTATACATCGAAATTGATCAATATATGCGTTTTATATCTAGTGTTGGAAAGTCACGGCATACCGGTACGTGGTAATTATCTATCGTACGTGGATACTAATATTATAAGTTTTATGATAGATTGCATAGTCCGTAGCCGTATATTGAGTCATTGGAAACACAACCCGTGTACAAAACAATTGATATCCGATTTAATTACAAATTATAACAAAAACAACATGTTGGTCACGGTGTGTAAGTTCGAAACGGCGCGGGAACGAGCTCAGTTCCTATGCGATCAAATAAAACAACATGGTAATTTTACCAAGTCCATATCGTATTCAGAATACGAAAAACTCATAAAGCGTTTCGAAAACCGAATACACGATCAAATGTATTATAATTTCGATAAAATGTTCTTGATGAGTTTAATCGAATTACCTAGTTTTACAGCCATAATAGATACAGCCGCAATGTCTTATGTATAATATATAATTTTTTTCACCAAACACTCGCGATTGTGACCAATTTCTATATAGAATACAGGAATCCGTGTTTTACATCTAGTGTAATTTTATCGCCTTGCGTGAGCATCAGTCGTCGCACAATTGTATAGTACACCATGTGTAACACGATTTCATAACAGAAACGTATGTCATTCAACGACATCGCAGCCACCGAACATGATCGGATTCGGATCTGAACGTGTGTATTGTAAGACCATCGTTGTGGCACGTGAGACGGGCAGCTAATAGCGATACACCCGTAACACGGGACCCACGTGCCCGAAGGCAGTCTTGGGTCTCTGGAACCATGCCATCTGCGCACTAAGTCAAACGTACACACGTCCAGTCACTTCTGCGGAACGTAATCCGCGCAACACTCGATATACCGTCAAAAGACGGTATCGAGGTGCGCGAATTTTTACGAATATACATTCTGTGATCATGAAACACGAGCGTGCGTATCATGGTAACAAACAACGTTCGACAGACTGATGAACGAGGATCATATATATATGTGTGTGCGTACATGTTCTCTAGAAACACTCGCAACAAACACTGATGCGGGATCGTCGAACGCGACTGCTTTATATACAAACGGTTCGACACACACACACGTACGTGATTCGAATTACGACGTTATTAACCGGTGTACCGGTTGATATTCACGTCCACAGTAGCCGTGAACGTTATGTAGTACACGGTGGTTTCGACGGAATGTTATCGATTTATCGATTTTAATATATTACACGTGATTCCTAAAATTTTAATTCATTGATTTTTAAAAGTGGTGGGGATGCCGATATCGGTATAAATACTCGTGCGGGCTCGCGCGCGCGACAGACTCTGTCCAGTAGTTAGGTCGAGAACTGAGTCTCTCCCGGGTCGGGGTGACGGCGTCCTCTGTCCATGTATATAATATACATATATAGAGGAGAGGAGAGGAGAGGGAAGTAATAATATTTCGCACCGGTCTTCGGCGACGGTCCGTTTTTTCAGGAAAGTTTTTTTTTCCAACGAGACCGCTTTATGTGGTACACGGTACGGTGTACGGCGACGAGCTGTCGGAACTACCGTGTACCACTTGACGTTCACGTCCACTAATAATAATAATAATAATAATAATATTCGAGTCCGCTGTCGGTTGCGGCGACGGTCCGTTTTTTCAGGAAAGTTTTCAGCGAGACCGCGTTATGTGGTACACGGTCTGAAATCCGTCGTCGTTACGGCGGAACCACCGTGTACCACTTGATATTCACGGCTACAGTGGACGTGAATGTTATGTGGTACACGGTATAGTACCGACGGTTAGTCGTCGTATATCACACAGTGTACCCGTAAACGTAATAATAATAATAATAATAATAATAATAATAATAATAATATTCGAGTCCGCTGTCGGTTGCGGCGACGGTCCGTTTTTTCAGGAAAGTTTTTTTTCCAACGAGACCGCTTTATGTGGTACACGGTACGGTGTACGGCGACGATCCGTCGGAACTACCGTGTACCGGTTGATATTCACGTCCACAGTAGCCGTGAACGTTATGTGGTACACGGTGGTTCCGACGGTTAGTCGTCGTATATCACACAGTGTACCCGTAAACGTAATAATAATAATAATATCCGCGTCCGCTGTCGGCTGTGTCGACGGTTCGTTTTTCAGGAAAAAGTTTTCAGCGAGACCGATCTGACCGCGTTATGTGGCACGTGTTCCGATATACGACGACGAGCCGTCGGAAGCACCGTGTACCACATAACGTTCACGTCCACTGTAGCCGTGAAAATCAAGTGGTACATGGTGGTCCCGACGGTTCGTCGTCGTACACCGGACCGTGTACCACATGCGCATCACGTTTATTTGTATTACACTTATGTTTGCATTAAACACACACACACACATAAACACACACAAACATAAACACGCACAGCGTAGTTTTTTTCGTTATACATTTATCGTATATTTTGTGTTTCGTATACATGATCGTAGGTTATGTTGCATCGCATATATATTTGTATTAAACGGATACAACACGATTGTGTTTTCTGAATATTTTTTTAAAGTGCATAATTATATTTTATAAAACAGCGTTTCGTGACCAAAGTTTATGAAACTGACGCACGCGAGGCTCAATTGTTCAAATCAACAACCGTAAAATCAAAAAAAAAGAGATATCTTTTATTATATGCGTACACGCACATACAATCACGAATAGTAATGGTGGGGATACCGATATCGGTATAAATACTCGTGCGGGCTCGCGCGCGCGACAGACTCTGTCCAGTAGTTAGGTCGAGAACTGAGTCTCTCCCGGGTCGGGGTGACGGCGTCCTCTGTCCATGTATATAATATACATATATAGAGGAGAGGAGAGGAGAGGGAAGTAATAATATTTCGCACCGGTCTCCGGCGACGGTCCGTTTTTTCAGGAAAGTTTTTTTTCCAACGAGACCGCTTTATGTGGTACACGGTTCGGTGTACGGCGACGAGCCGTCGGAACTACCGTGTACCACTTGACGTTCACGTCCACTACTGATGATGATGATGATAATAATAATAATAATAATAATAATAATATTCGAGTCCGCTGTCGGTTGCGGCGACGGTCCGTTTTTCAGGAAAGTTTTTTTTCCAACGAGACCGCTTTATGTGGTATACGGTACGGTGTACGGCGACGAGCCGTCGGAACTACCGTGTACCACTTGATTTTCACGGCTACAGTGGACGTGAACGTTATGTGGTACACGGTAGT
>NW_026870014.1:0-7500 GCF_020882245.1 Rhopalosiphum padi
TCGCACGGGGGCGTAGGCGGCGGAATCGGATCCCGCCGGGTAGCGGGCCCGGGGACCGCGGACCGTACGCGTCGGCCGGCTCCCGAGGGGTCCCGGTACTCGGGGTCGCCCGTGCCCGGGAAAAGGATAAGGACAGTGAGGGAGTTGCGGCACCACTACGCACGGCGTGAGTATTTGGTGCGTACCGCTACGCACCACGTCTACGGGGCGCGCTCTTAGGACCGCTAAGGTCCGCCGGGTGTTGGGTTCGCCGGCGCCGGGTCAGCCGCGGGGACCGTGAGACGTCGTCCCCGGCGAAGTTTCCCGCGGGAACCGCGACCGGCGAGCGCCGTGCCGTCGTCGCCCGGACGGGCCGAAAAATTTTTTTTTCTCCCACCTGCGCTCCGGACGCCCGCCGTGGGTCGCGGCACGCGTCGTTCGCGTCGGTCGACCGCGCGGACTCGGGATGAAAAATAATTTTTTTTTTTTTTCTCCGACCCGGCGGTGCGGTCGTCGGTTCGCCGGTTCCCCGTCGGGCACGGCACGCTGACGGCGAAATCTGATTTTCTCCGCGGGTCGCCCGGTACCCCGGCGGTCGCCCGCGGAGCGCTGCCCCTCGGCCGGGTCGAAAATTTTTTTCCTCCTCCGGCGATCCGGGCGCCCACGGTCGGTGTAGGCACGCGTCGTACGCGTCGGTCGCGGCGGTCGCGTCGAGTTTAAAAATTATTTTTTTTTTCCCCGGGACCCCGACCGCGGCCCCGGCGGAGCGGTCGTCCGGTCCCCGGTAACACTCGGCGCACGGGGGCGTAGGCGGCGGAATCGGATCCCGCCGGGTAGCGGGCCCGGGGACCGCGGACCGTACGCGTCGGCCGGCTCCCGAGGGGTCCCGGTACTCGGGGTCGCCCGTGCCCGGGAAAAGGATAAGGACAGTGAGGGAGTTGCGGCACCACTACGCACGGCGTGAGTATTTGGTGCGTACCGCTACGCACCACGTCTACGGGGCGCGCTCTTAGGACCGCTAAGGTCCGCCGGGTGTTGGGTTCGCCGGCGCCGGGTCAGCCGCGGGGACCGTGAGACGTCGTCCCCGGCGAAGTTTCCCGCGGGAACCGCGACCGGCGAGCGCCGTGCCGTCGTCGCCCGGACGGGCCGAAAAATTTTTTTTCTCCACCTGCGCTCCGGACGCCCGCCGTGGGTCGCGGCACGCGTCGTTCGCGTCGGTCGACCGCGCGGACTCGGGATGAAAAATAATTTTTTTTTTTTTTCTCCGACCCGGCGGTGCGGTCGTCGGTTCGCCGGTTCCCCGTCGGGCACGGCACGCTGACGGCGAAATCTGATTTTCTCCGCGGGTCGCCCGGTACCCCGGCGGTCGCCCGCGGAGCGCTGCCCCTCGGCCGGGTCGAAAATTTTTTTCCTCCTCCGGCGATCCGGGCGCCCACGGTCGGTGTAGGCACGCGTCGTACGCGTCGGTCGCGGCGGTCGCGTCGAGTTTAAAAATTATTTTTTTTTTCCCCGGGACCCCGACCGCGGCCCCGGCGGAGCGGTCGTCCGGTCCCCGGTAACCCTCGGCGCACGGGGGCGTAGGCGGTGAAATTTCATTTTCCCCGTAAGTCACCCGGAGACCGCGGACCGACCGTGGCGCTTGCCCTGTGCCCGTATCGCGTCGCCGGCGGAGCGCGGCACCTCTGCCGTGTCGAAATTTTTTTTTTCCCGCGGCTCTCCGGACGCTGACCTACGGTCCGGGTACGCGTCGTACGCGTCGGTCACGGCGGTCGCGTCGAGATTGAAAATTTTTTTTTTTCCCCGAGTCCGACCTCCGCGGTCCGGGCACGGCGGTCGTCGTCCGTACCGGTGCCGCGGCGGGTACGGCCGTCGCGACGGGTTTAGATTTGGAAAAAAAAAATTTTCTAGGATCGAGTAACGCGTTAGTCCGCGGTGTCGGGGTAGGTCACGTACCGGCATCCCGGGCGTTTCGAGTTCGGCCGACGTCGAAATCGAATTTTTAACTTCTTTTCGTTGCCAGCGGAATAACTCGTTACCGGTTGTTTTTACGTCGACGAACCTCAGAGGTATTCTCGTCGGAATCGTCTAAACCTATCCGAAAGTGATATCGGTCGTAGGGTTTTCGACATTTTTTCAGTTTACGGTCCGACCTCGGCACGCCGCTACGCGCGTCGACACGAGTACCCGGAACACCGCTACGCACCGTCATGGACGCGTGGACCGCGTGTCGGCGCGATGACCGCTACGCACGTGCGGTTTTGCATGGCGGACGGTTGGACCCGAGTTTTTGTATATTTGTGAGCGGCCGGTCGGTCGGTCGGCGATCAGCCGGCCGTCGGATCACCGATCACGGTACACGACAGCAAAGCCACGGGCGACGCCGAAGCCGACGCGTCCAACTCAGCCGTGCCGTTCTCGCCCCGCCAGTTCTTGGCGAGGGCGTGCCCGGCATCGGCGCCGAGTTGGTATCCGTCCACGTTTCGGCGACCGACCCATCTCGCACGCCGAGTGGCAAACCTCGACTGGCGCTGCGGGCCCTCCTACCGGTGGGTCGGCAGCGCGACACACATCGCTCAACCGATGACGACTCCCGTTACCGTTTCGCAAGATACGAACTCTCGACGCCAGAACATTCCCGCCGCGGCCGGCCATCGTCGCCGTGCCCGGCGGTCGCCGGGGCGAAGCCCCGGGACGACGGACTTCGCGTCGCGTCCCGGCTTCCCCCACGATCTCGGCTGGGGACCTTTACAAAACGGGCGAGAGAGGCGATTCCGGCGGGTGCCGTCCGCACAGGACGGCGGTCCGCCGGTCTCCCTCAACTCTCGTCAACGCGAGTTACGTTGCGACGGGTGCGTATCGCGTGTGGCGCCCGCCACAAGTCGGCCGCTCTAGCCAACGCCATCACGGCCGCGGCGATTGCGGTCGGGTCGGGTGCCCGCGCGTGTCCACAGCGCTCCCGTCGGGCCCTCGTATTCTCACACGAACCGCGGTCGGTCGCACGCCGGGACCCCAGCGGTCTCGCTGTCGTGCGACCGCCCTCGGCGTCGGCCCGCCCCCGGGCGGACCGGCGCTCGGAAGCACGCGTCCCGGGTGTCGCGTCGTGCGTCAGCGCGCGCGTCACACGGGGCGCAGTTGTTGTAAAACCGAGATCCCTGGTTGATCCTGCCAGTAGTCATATGCTTGTCTCAAAGATTAAGCCATGCATGTCTCAGTGCAAGCCGCATTAAGGTGAAACCGCGAAAGGCTCATTAAATCAGTTGTGGTTCCTTAGATCGTACCCAAGTTACTTGGATAACTGTGGTAATTCTAGAGCTAATACATGCCGACAGAGTTCCGACCGTCGCGGCGCCCTCGGGTGTCGCGTGCGGGAGGAACGCTTTTATTAGATCAAAACCGGCCCGTCGCGGCGCGCTTCGTGCGCGTCCCGATCGCGGCCCGCGCAAAGACCTGGTGACTCTGAATAACTTCGAGCTGATCGCACGGTCTCCGTACCGGCGACGCATCTTTCAAATGTCTGCCTTATCAACTGTCGACGGTAGGTTCCATGCCTACCGTGGTGGTAACGGGTAACGGGGAATCAGGGTTCGATTCCGGAGAGGGAGCCTGAGAAACGGCTACCACATCCAAGGAAGGCAGCAGGCGCGCAAATTACCCACTCCCGGAACGGGGAGGTAGTGACGAAAAATAACGATACGGGACTCATCCGAGGCCCCGTAATCGGAATGAGAACACTTTAAAACCTTTAAACGAGGATCAATTGGAGGGCAAGTCTGGTGCCAGCAGCCGCGGTAATTCCAGCTCCAATAGCGTATATTAAAGTTGTTGCGGTTAAAAAGCTCGTAGTCGGATCTGTGTCTGGGCGGTGCCGGACCACCCTGGCGGTCCGGCGTGTCGCGGCCGGTCGTGTCGCGGGACCACGTGTCCCGTCGGCGCGGCCGTCGTCGCGCTCGTCAGCCGTCTCGGGGTGTTAGTTACCGGCACGTCGGCCGGACGTATTGTCGGCAGGCGGACACGTGTCTCGTGCTTCCGGCGCGCCACGCGGCCACGCGTCGCTTGGCCGTCGGGGTTCGACGACGGCGGCCGCCTACTCCAATCTTGCTGCGCGGTGCTCTTCACCGAGTGCCGTCGGCGGGCCGACACGTTTACTTTGAACAAATTAGAGTGCTCAAAGCAGGCTCAAATCTGGCGGGGCGGCTTCACGGCCGTCTCGTCAAAAGGCCCTGAATACTGGTCGCATGGAATAATGGAACAAGACCTCGGTCCCGCGCATCTCCGCCCTTCGCGGGCGCGCGAAATCGCCCTCCGGGGCGTTTCCGTGCGCGGGCCGCCGGGCCGCGGGCGCCAGTCGCCCGCGCGTCCCGCCGGGCCGGTTTTCGGGACCGGAGGTAATGATCAACAGAGACGGGCGGGGGCATTCGTACCGAGACGTTAGAGGTGAAATTCTTGGATCGTCTCGAGACGAACTGACGCGAAAGCATTTGCCAAGTACGTTCTCGTATGATCAAGAACGAAAGTTAGAGGTTCGAAGGCGATCAGATACCGCCCTAGTTCTAACTGTAAACGATGCCAGCTAGCGATCCGCCGGCGTTTCATTAACGACCCGGCGGGCAGCTTCCGGGAAACCGAAGCTTTTCGGTTCCGGGGGAAGTATGATTGCAAAGTTGAAACTTAAAGGAATTGACGGAAGGGCACCACCAGGAGTGGAGCCTGCGGCTTAATTTGACTCAACACGGGAAACCTCACCAGGCCCGGACACCGGAAAGATTGACAGATTGAGAGCTCTTTCTTGATTCGGTGGGTGGTGGTGCATGGCCGTTCTTAGTTGGTGGAGCGATCTGTCTGGTTAATTCCGATAACGAACGAGACTCTGTCCTGCTAACTAGGCGGGTAAACCCGGGTCGGCGGTGGGCGCGGCGCGGGCGGTTTCGGCCGTCCGTGTTCGCGTCTCCGTCGGCTCGGCCCGGTATCCCCGAACGCGTTCGCCCGTCGTCCACGGCGGTCGTCGGGCGCGGCCGCGCCATCCGCGTCCCTGCGTGCGGCGGGCGTGTGTCGGCCGGGGGGCAACCTCTGGTCGGCGCGCGTCAGTCGTGCGTCGGGCTCCGCGGTGAAGCGCGCCGTGTTCGCGGCCGTCGCCGGCGGATCACGATACGTTACTAGGGCTACCGCCGGCTCCCAGGAGCTTAAACTCTTCTTAGAGGGACAGGCGGCGGACGAAAATAGCCGCACGAGACTGAGCGATAACAGGTCTGTGATGCCCTTAGATGTTCTGGGCCGCACGCGCGCTACACTGAAGGAATCAGCGTGTGTTAACATTCCTGGGCCGACAGGCTTCCGGGTAACCCGCTGAACCTCCTTCGTGCTTAGGGATCGTGGCTTGCAATTTTTCCACGTGAACGAGGAATTCCCAGTAAGCGCGAGTCATCAGCTCGCGTTGATTACGTCCCTGCCCTTTGTACACACCGCCCGTCGCTACTACCGATTGAACGACCGCAGTGAGGTCTTCGGACTGGACGCGCGTTATTCGGCCCCCTCGGGGGCTGGGTCGTCGCGCGACCGGGAAGATGACCGAACTCGGCCGTTTAGAGGAAGTAAAAGTCGTAACAAGGTTTCCGTAGGTGAACCTGCGGAAGGATCATTAGAGACGGGCCCGCGGCACCGGCGTCCCACGCCGGTCTCGCGCGCGCCTAATCCGACCCCGTGGCCGCGTGCGCTCGCGACTAGCTCGCCGACCGCCCGCGCGCCGCGACCCCCGACCAAGCGTCGACCGAAAGATGGTTACCGTCGAAAGACCTTGCGCCGCGCGCACGCGTGGCGCAGAAATTTCGTCGACAAACAAAAAAAAAAACACCCGACCCCGAACGGCGGATCACTTGGCTCGTGGATCGATGAAGACCGCAGCTATCTGCGCGTCGTCGTGTAATCCGCAGGTTATACGAACATCGACCAGTCGAACGCACATTGCGGCCTCGGTGACCCGCGGGTCCCGGGCCACGCCTGTCTGAGGGTCGTATACCGGATACTCGGCCAGACCGATGCGCCGCCGGCAGGCGTCCGACGGGAGACCGTCGGCCGCTCCGGCTGCGCGAGATTGGCGGTTCGACCGGGGAACGACGCCCCGCCGTCTGCCTCGCGGCGACGGCGACGGCGCCCGCCTCCGGTCGTCCGCCCAAGTTGTGACGGCAAACAGTCACGGGTTCTCGCGCCGTAAAACGGCACGTCCCCGTCCGCCCGCCGCGCGAGAGCGCGGCCGGGTCGGCTGAGAGTCCTAGAGACACCTCTCCGGCTTCCGAGAAGCGGACGCGGACGGTCGCCGTACGGACGGAGCGCGGACCGCAGGCTGCCGTGTTAAGAAAAAAAACACAAACACACCGATACGTTCCGACCTCAGATCAGGCGGGACTACCCGCCGGATTTAAGCATATTAATAAGCGGAGGAAAAGAAAACAACCGTGATTCCCCCAGTAGCGGCGAGCGAACAGGGAAAAGCCCATCGCCGAATCCCGCCGCGCACTTTTGTGTCGCGGCACGTATGGGAGTTGTGGCGTACGGGCCGGCCTCGTTGCCGGGGCGCACGTGACGGTCCAAGTCTCCCTTGAACGGGGCCATGGCCCGCAGATGGTGCCAGGCCAGTAGAGGCCGTCACAGCGTTCCGGGATCGGACCGCGCCTTCGAGTCGGGTTGCTTGAGAGTGCAGCCCGAAGCGGGTGGTAAACTCCATCTAAGGCTAAATACGGCCACGAGACCGATAGTGGACAAGTACCGTGAGGGAAAGTTGAAAAGAACTTTGAAGAGAGAGTTCATAAGAACGTGAAACCGTTCGGGTGTAAACGGACAGAGCCCGCGAGTCCCCGCCGGGCGAATTCACGGTCGGTCTAACCGCCGGCCGGATCTTTCGCTCGGTTAGCGGACGTCGCGACTCGTTGGGCGCCGGCCGAAGGGCCCGGGTGGCGGTTCGTCGCGGCGGTCGCGTCTCGGCGTGACCGTTCGCGCCGAACCCCGGTGCTCCTGGTCGGCTCGCCCGACGGCAAGAACCGTCGACGCGGCCCCGTCGCAGGCGGGGTCCCGTCGGTCGGCGACGAGTTTCGGGCTACTTTCCGACCCGTCTTGAAACACGGACCAAGGAGTCTAACGTGTGCGCGAGTCAACGGTGATCTTATGAAAAACCACGTTTGGCGCAATGAAAGTGAACCGTTTACGGTGCGGACGATGGCCTAGCGACCGAACCCACCGGCGTTCAAAGTCGCGCTGGTCCGCAGTCCGGGGGCGTCTCCGCCAGGTCGGCTTCGGCCGTCCGGGGGCGCACCCTTAGCGCACACGTTGGTACCCGAAAGATGGTGAACTATGCCTGGCCAGGATGAAGTCAGGGGAAACCCTGATGGAGGTCCGCAGCGATTCTGACGTGCAAATCGATCGTCTGAGCTGGGTATAGGGGCGAAAGACTAATCGAACCATCTAGTAGCTGGTTCCATCCGAAGTTTCCCTCAGGATAGCTGGCGCCGATGTGTCCCGCCCGTTCGCGGG
>NW_026870014.1:12500-20000 GCF_020882245.1 Rhopalosiphum padi
TCACCCGGAGACCGCGGACCGACCGTCGCGTTTCCCCGGTGGCCGAATCGCGTCGCCCGCGGAGCGCTGCCCCTCTGCCGGGTCGAAAAATATTTTTTCTTCTCCTGCGCTCCGGAAACCTACAGTCAGTCGCAGAAGACGTCGTACGCGTCGGTCGACCGCGCGGACTCGGGATGAAAAATAATTTTTTTTTTTTTTCTCCGACCCGGCGGTGCGGTCGTCGGTTCGCCGGTTCCCCGTCGGGCACGGCACGCTGACGGCGAAATCTGATTTTCTCCGCGGGTCGCCCGGTACCCCGGCGGTCGCCCGCGGAGCGCTGCCCCTCGGCCGGGTCGAAAATTTTTTTCCTCCTCCGGCGATCCGGGCGCCCACGGTCGGTGTAGGCACGCGTCGTACGCGTCGGTCGCGGCGGTCGCGTCGAGTTTAAAAATTATTTTTTTTTTCCCCGGGACCCCGACCGCGGCCCCGGCGGAGCGGTCGTCCGGTCCCCGGTAACACTCGGCGCACGGGGGCGTAGGCGGCGGAATCGGATCCCGCCGGGTAGCGGGCCCGGGGACCGCGGACCGTACGCGTCGGCCGGCTCCCGAGGGGTCCCGGTACTCGGGGTCGCCCGTGCCCGGGAAAAGGATAAGGACAGTGAGGGAGTTGCGGCACCACTACGCACGGCGTGAGTATTTGGTGCGTACCGCTACGCACCACGTCTACGGGGCGCGCTCTTAGGACCGCTAAGGTCCGCCGGGTGTTGGGTTCGCCGGCGCCGGGTCAGCCGCGGGGACCGTGAGACGTCGTCCCCGGCGAAGTTTCCCGCGGGAACCGCGACCGGCGAGCGCCGTGCCGTCGTCGCCCGGACGGGCCGAAAAATTTTTTTTCTCCACCTGCGCTCCGGACGCCCGCCGTGGGTCGCGGCACGCGTCGTTCGCGTCGGTCGACCGCGCGGACTCGGGATGAAAAATAATTTTTTTTTTTTTTCTCCGACCCGGCGGTGCGGTCGTCGGTTCGCCGGTTCCCCGTCGGGCACGGCACGCTGACGGCGAAATCTGATTTTCTCCGCGGGTCGCCCGGTACCCCGGCGGTCGCCCGCGGAGCGCTGCCCCTCGGCCGGGTCGAAAATTTTTTTCCTCCTCCGGCGATCCGGGCGCCCACGGTCGGTGTAGGCACGCGTCGTACGCGTCGGTCGCGGCGGTCGCGTCGAGTTTAAAAATTATTTTTTTTTTCCCCGGGACCCCGACCGCGGCCCCGGCGGAGCGGTCGTCCGGTCCCCGGTAACACTCGGCGCACGGGGGCGTAGGCGGCGGAATCGGATCCCGCCGGGTAGCGGGCCCGGGGACCGCGGACCGTACGCGTCGGCCGGCTCCCGAGGGGTCCCGGTACTCGGGGTCGCCCGTGCCCGGGAAAAGGATAAGGACAGTGAGGGAGTTGCGGCACCACTACGCACGGCGTGAGTATTTGGTGCGTACCGCTACGCACCACGTCTACGGGGCGCGCTCTTAGGACCGCTAAGGTCCGCCGGGTGTTGGGTTCGCCGGCGCCGGGTCAGCCGCGGGGACCGTGAGACGTCGTCCCCGGCGAAGTTTCCCGCGGGAACCGCGACCGGCGAGCGCCGTGCCGTCGTCGCCCGGACGGGCCGAAAAATTTTTTTTCTCCACCTGCGCTCCGGACGCCCGCCGTGGGTCGCGGCACGCGTCGTTCGCGTCGGTCGACCGCGCGGACTCGGGATGAAAAATAATTTTTTTTTTTTTTCTCCGACCCGGCGGTGCGGTCGTCGGTTCGCCGGTTCCCCGTCGGGCACGGCACGCTGACGGCGAAATCTGATTTTCTCCGCGGGTCGCCCGGTACCCCGGCGGTCGCCCGCGGAGCGCTGCCCCTCGGCCGGGTCGAAAATTTTTTTCCTCCTCCGGCGATCCGGGCGCCCACGGTCGGTGTAGGCACGCGTCGTACGCGTCGGTCGCGGCGGTCGCGTCGAGTTTAAAAATTATTTTTTTTTTCCCCGGGACCCCGACCGCGGCCCCGGCGGAGCGGTCGTCCGGTCCCCGGTAACACTCGGCGCACGGGGGCGTAGGCGGTGAAATTTCATTTTCCCCGTAAGTCACCCGGAGACCGCGGACCGACCGTGGCGCTTGCCCTGTGCCCGTATCGCGTCGCCGGCGGAGCGCGGCACCTCTGCCGTGTCGAAATTTTTTTTTTCCCGCGGCTCTCCGGACGCTGACCTACGGTCCGGGTACGCGTCGTACGCGTCGGTCACGGCGGTCGCGTCGAGATTGAAAATTTTTTTTTTTCCCCGAGTCCGACCTCCGCGGTCCGGGCACGGCGGTCGTCGTCCGTACCGGTGCCGCGGCGGGTACGGCCGTCGCGACGGGTTTAGATTTGGAAAAAAAAAATTTTCTAGGATCGAGTAACGCGTTAGTCCGCGGTGTCGGGGTAGGTCACGTACCGGCATCCCGGGCGTTTCGAGTTCGGCCGACGTCGAAATCGAATTTTTAACTTCTTTTCGTTGCCAGCGGAATAACTCGTTACCGGTTGTTTTTACGTCGACGAACCTCAGAGGTATTCTCGTCGGAATCGTCTAAACCTATCCGAAAGTGATATCGGTCGTAGGGTTTTCGACATTTTTTCAGTTTACGGTCCGACCTCGGCACGCCGCTACGCGCGTCGACACGAGTACCCGGAACACCGCTACGCACCGTCATGGACGCGTGGACCGCGTGTCGGCGCGATGACCGCTACGCACGTGCGGTTTTGCATGGCGGACGGTTGGACCCGAGTTTTTGTATATTTGTGAGCGGCCGGTCGGTCGGTCGGCGATCAGCCGGCCGTCGGATCACCGATCACGGTACACGACAGCAAAGCCACGGGCGACGCCGAAGCCGACGCGTCCAACTCAGCCGTGCCGTTCTCGCCCCGCCAGTTCTTGGCGAGGGCGTGCCCGGCATCGGCGCCGAGTTGGTATCCGTCCACGTTTCGGCGACCGACCCATCTCGCACGCCGAGTGGCAAACCTCGACTGGCGCTGCGGGCCCTCCTACCGGTGGGTCGGCAGCGCGACACACATCGCTCAACCGATGACGACTCCCGTTACCGTTTCGCAAGATACGAACTCTCGACGCCAGAACATTCCCGCCGCGGCCGGCCATCGTCGCCGTGCCCGGCGGTCGCCGGGGCGAAGCCCCGGGACGACGGACTTCGCGTCGCGTCCCGGCTTCCCCCACGATCTCGGCTGGGGACCTTTACAAAACGGGCGAGAGAGGCGATTCCGGCGGGTGCCGTCCGCACAGGACGGCGGTCCGCCGGTCTCCCTCAACTCTCGTCAACGCGAGTTACGTTGCGACGGGTGCGTATCGCGTGTGGCGCCCGCCACAAGTCGGCCGCTCTAGCCAACGCCATCACGGCCGCGGCGATTGCGGTCGGGTCGGGTGCCCGCGCGTGTCCACAGCGCTCCCGTCGGGCCCTCGTATTCTCACACGAACCGCGGTCGGTCGCACGCCGGGACCCCAGCGGTCTCGCTGTCGTGCGACCGCCCTCGGCGTCGGCCCGCCCCCGGGCGGACCGGCGCTCGGAAGCACGCGTCCCGGGTGTCGCGTCGTGCGTCAGCGCGCGCGTCACACGGGGCGCAGTTGTTGTAAAACCGAGATCCCTGGTTGATCCTGCCAGTAGTCATATGCTTGTCTCAAAGATTAAGCCATGCATGTCTCAGTGCAAGCCGCATTAAGGTGAAACCGCGAAAGGCTCATTAAATCAGTTGTGGTTCCTTAGATCGTACCCAAGTTACTTGGATAACTGTGGTAATTCTAGAGCTAATACATGCCGACAGAGTTCCGACCGTCGCGGCGCCCTCGGGTGTCGCGTGCGGGAGGAACGCTTTTATTAGATCAAAACCGGCCCGTCGCGGCGCGCTTCGTGCGCGTCCCGATCGCGGCCCGCGCAAAGACCTGGTGACTCTGAATAACTTCGAGCTGATCGCACGGTCTCCGTACCGGCGACGCATCTTTCAAATGTCTGCCTTATCAACTGTCGACGGTAGGTTCCATGCCTACCGTGGTGGTAACGGGTAACGGGGAATCAGGGTTCGATTCCGGAGAGGGAGCCTGAGAAACGGCTACCACATCCAAGGAAGGCAGCAGGCGCGCAAATTACCCACTCCCGGAACGGGGAGGTAGTGACGAAAAATAACGATACGGGACTCATCCGAGGCCCCGTAATCGGAATGAGAACACTTTAAAACCTTTAAACGAGGATCAATTGGAGGGCAAGTCTGGTGCCAGCAGCCGCGGTAATTCCAGCTCCAATAGCGTATATTAAAGTTGTTGCGGTTAAAAAGCTCGTAGTCGGATCTGTGTCTGGGCGGTGCCGGACCACCCTGGCGGTCCGGCGTGTCGCGGCCGGTCGTGTCGCGGGACCACGTGTCCCGTCGGCGCGGCCGTCGTCGCGCTCGTCAGCCGTCTCGGGGTGTTAGTTACCGGCACGTCGGCCGGACGTATTGTCGGCAGGCGGACACGTGTCTCGTGCTTCCGGCGCGCCACGCGGCCACGCGTCGCTTGGCCGTCGGGGTTCGACGACGGCGGCCGCCTACTCCAATCTTGCTGCGCGGTGCTCTTCACCGAGTGCCGTCGGCGGGCCGACACGTTTACTTTGAACAAATTAGAGTGCTCAAAGCAGGCTCAAATCTGGCGGGGCGGCTTCACGGCCGTCTCGTCAAAAGGCCCTGAATACTGGTCGCATGGAATAATGGAACAAGACCTCGGTCCCGCGCATCTCCGCCCTTCGCGGGCGCGCGAAATCGCCCTCCGGGGCGTTTCCGTGCGCGGGCCGCCGGGCCGCGGGCGCCAGTCGCCCGCGCGTCCCGCCGGGCCGGTTTTCGGGACCGGAGGTAATGATCAACAGAGACGGGCGGGGGCATTCGTACCGAGACGTTAGAGGTGAAATTCTTGGATCGTCTCGAGACGAACTGACGCGAAAGCATTTGCCAAGTACGTTCTCGTATGATCAAGAACGAAAGTTAGAGGTTCGAAGGCGATCAGATACCGCCCTAGTTCTAACTGTAAACGATGCCAGCTAGCGATCCGCCGGCGTTTCATTAACGACCCGGCGGGCAGCTTCCGGGAAACCGAAGCTTTTCGGTTCCGGGGGAAGTATGATTGCAAAGTTGAAACTTAAAGGAATTGACGGAAGGGCACCACCAGGAGTGGAGCCTGCGGCTTAATTTGACTCAACACGGGAAACCTCACCAGGCCCGGACACCGGAAAGATTGACAGATTGAGAGCTCTTTCTTGATTCGGTGGGTGGTGGTGCATGGCCGTTCTTAGTTGGTGGAGCGATCTGTCTGGTTAATTCCGATAACGAACGAGACTCTGTCCTGCTAACTAGGCGGGTAAACCCGGGTCGGCGGTGGGCGCGGCGCGGGCGGTTTCGGCCGTCCGTGTTCGCGTCTCCGTCGGCTCGGCCCGGTATCCCCGAACGCGTTCGCCCGTCGTCCACGGCGGTCGTCGGGCGCGGCCGCGCCATCCGCGTCCCTGCGTGCGGCGGGCGTGTGTCGGCCGGGGGGCAACCTCTGGTCGGCGCGCGTCAGTCGTGCGTCGGGCTCCGCGGTGAAGCGCGCCGTGTTCGCGGCCGTCGCCGGCGGATCACGATACGTTACTAGGGCTACCGCCGGCTCCCAGGAGCTTAAACTCTTCTTAGAGGGACAGGCGGCGGACGAAAATAGCCGCACGAGACTGAGCGATAACAGGTCTGTGATGCCCTTAGATGTTCTGGGCCGCACGCGCGCTACACTGAAGGAATCAGCGTGTGTTAACATTCCTGGGCCGACAGGCTTCCGGGTAACCCGCTGAACCTCCTTCGTGCTTAGGGATCGTGGCTTGCAATTTTTCCACGTGAACGAGGAATTCCCAGTAAGCGCGAGTCATCAGCTCGCGTTGATTACGTCCCTGCCCTTTGTACACACCGCCCGTCGCTACTACCGATTGAACGACCGCAGTGAGGTCTTCGGACTGGACGCGCGTTATTCGGCCCCCTCGGGGGCTGGGTCGTCGCGCGACCGGGAAGATGACCGAACTCGGCCGTTTAGAGGAAGTAAAAGTCGTAACAAGGTTTCCGTAGGTGAACCTGCGGAAGGATCATTAGAGACGGGCCCGCGGCACCGGCGTCCCACGCCGGTCTCGCGCGCGCCTAATCCGACCCCGTGGCCGCGTGCGCTCGCGACTAGCTCGCCGACCGCCCGCGCGCCGCGACCCCCGACCAAGCGTCGACCGAAAGATGGTTACCGTCGAAAGACCTTGCGCCGCGCGCACGCGTGGCGCAGAAATTTCGTCGACAAACAAAAAAAAAAACACCCGACCCCGAACGGCGGATCACTTGGCTCGTGGATCGATGAAGACCGCAGCTATCTGCGCGTCGTCGTGTAATCCGCAGGTTATACGAACATCGACCAGTCGAACGCACATTGCGGCCTCGGTGACCCGCGGGTCCCGGGCCACGCCTGTCTGAGGGTCGTATACCGGATACTCGGCCAGACCGATGCGCCGCCGGCAGGCGTCCGACGGGAGACCGTCGGCCGCTCCGGCTGCGCGAGATTGGCGGTTCGACCGGGGAACGACGCCCCGCCGTCTGCCTCGCGGCGACGGCGACGGCGCCCGCCTCCGGTCGTCCGCCCAAGTTGTGACGGCAAACAGTCACGGGTTCTCGCGCCGTAAAACGGCACGTCCCCGTCCGCCCGCCGCGCGAGAGCGCGGCCGGGTCGGCTGAGAGTCCTAGAGACACCTCTCCGGCTTCCGAGAAGCGGACGCGGACGGTCGCCGTACGGACGGAGCGCGGACCGCAGGCTGCCGTGTTAAGAAAAAAAACACAAACACACCGATACGTTCCGACCTCAGATCAGGCGGGACTACCCGCCGGATTTAAGCATATTAATAAGCGGAGGAAAAGAAAACAACCGTGATTCCCCCAGTAGCGGCGAGCGAACAGGGAAAAGCCCATCGCCGAATCCCGCCGCGCACTTTTGTGTCGCGGCACGTATGGGAGTTGTGGCGTACGGGCCGGCCTCGTTGCCGGGGCGCACGTGACGGTCCAAGTCTCCCTTGAACGGGGCCATGGCCCGCAGATGGTGCCAGGCCAGTAGAGGCCGTCACAGCGTTCCGGGATCGGACCGCGCCTTCGAGTCGGGTTGCTTGAGAGTGCAGCCCGAAGCGGGTGGTAAACTCCATCTAAGGCTAAATACGGCCACGAGACCGATAGTGGACAAGTACCGTGAGGGAAAGTTGAAAAGAACTTTGAAGAGAGAGTTCATAAGAACGTGAAACCGTTCGGGTGTAAACGGACAGAGCCCGCGAGTCCCCGCCGGGCGAATTCACGGTCGGTCTAACCGCCGGCCGGATCTTTCGCTCGGTTAGCGGACGTCGCGACTCGTTGGGCGCCGGCCGAAGGGCCCGGGTGGCGGTTCGTCGCGGCGGTCGCGTCTCGGCGTGACCGTTCGCGCCGAACCCCGGTGCTCCTGGTCGGCTCGCCCGA
>NW_026870015.1:0-24045 GCF_020882245.1 Rhopalosiphum padi
TTTCCGCTCAGATTTAAAAATTCACCATCTTCCCACTTTAGTTAAATAAATGAAATTTTCACTTAAAATCTGCATGGTTTTATTAAATATACTTAAATACAATTTTTATATGTTAGATTTAAGTTAATAACCCCATAGGTGCACCAGAAAACGTAATTTAACGTTCTAGGGGTAAAATATTTCAATTTCCGCTCAGATTTAATAATTGACCCTTTTCCCACTACAATTAAATAAAAAAATTTTCACTTTAAAACTAATGAGTTTTTTTAAATATATTAAATTACAATTTTTAAATATTAGATTTAAGTTTATAACCCAATAGGTGCACCAGAAAACGTAATTTAACGTTCTAGGGGTAAAATATATCAATTTCCGCTCAGATTTAATAATTGACCCTTTTCCCACTACAATTAAATAAAAAAAATTTTCACTTTAAAACTAAAGAGCTTTTTAAATATATTAAATTACAATTTTTAAATATTAGATTTAAGTTAATAACCCCATAGGTGCACCAGAAAACGTAATTTAACGTTCTAGGGGTAAAATATTTCAATTTCCGCTCAGATTTAAAAATTCACCATCTTCCCACTTTAGTTAAATAAATGAAATTTTCACTTAAAATCTGCATGGTTTTATTAAATATACTTAAATACAATTTTTATATGTTAGATTTAAGTTAATAACCCCATAGGTACACCAGAAAACGTAATTTAACGTTCTAGGGGTAAAATATATCAATTTCCGCTCAGATTTAATAATTGACCCTTTTCTCAATACAATTAAATAAAAAAAATTTTCACTTTAAAACTAAAGAGTTTTTTTAAATATTTTAAATTACAATTTTTAAATATTAGATTTAAGTTAATAACCCCATAGGTGCACCAGAAAACGTAATTTAACGTTCTAGGGGTAAAATATTTCAATTTCCGCTCAGATTTAAAAATTCACCATCTTCCCACTTTAGTTAAATAAATGAAATTTTCACTTTAAAACTAATGAGTTTTTTTAAATATATTAAATTACAATTTTAAAATATTAGATTTAAGTTAATAACCCAATAGGTGCACCAGAAAACGTAATTTAACGTTCTAGGGGTAAAATATTTCAATTTCCGCTCAGATTTAAAAATTCACCATCTTCCCACTTTAGTTAAATAAATGAAATTTTCACTTAAAATCTGCATGGTTTTATTAAATATACTTAAATACAATTTTTATATGTTAGATTTAAGTTAATAACCCCATAGGTACACCAGAAAACGTAATTTAACGTTATAGGGGTAAAATATTTCAATTTCCGCTCAGATTTAATAATTGACCCTTTTCCCACTACAATTAACTAAAAAAAATTTTCACTTTAAAACTATAGAGTTTTTTTAAATATATTAAATTACAATTTTTAAATATTAGATTTAAGTTAATAACCCCATAGGTGCACCAGAAAACGTAATTTAACGTTCTAGGGGTAAAATATTTCAATTTCCGCTCAGATTTAAAAATTCACCATCTTCCCACTTTAGTTAAATAAATGAAATTTTCACTTAAAATCTGCATGGTTTTATTAAATATACTTAAATACAATTTTTATATGTTAGATTTAAGTTAATAACCCCATAGGTACACCAGAAAACGTAATTTAACGTTATAGGGGTAAAATATTTCAATTTCCGCTCAGATTTAATAATTGACCCTTTTCCCACTACAATTAACTAAAAAAAATTTTCACTTTAAAACTATAGAGTTTTTTTAAATATATTAAATTACAATTTTTAAATATTAGATTTAAGTTAATAACCCCATAGGTGCACCAGAAAACGTAATTTAACGTTCTAGGGGTAAAATATTTCAATTTCCGCTCAGATTTAAAAATTCACCATCTTCCCACTTTAGTTAAATAAATGAAATTTTCACTTAAAATCTGCATGGTTTTATTAAATATACTTAAATACAATTTTTATATGTTAGATTTAAGTTAATAACCCCATAGGTGCACCAGAAAACGTAATTTAACGTTCTAGGGGTAAAATATATCAATTTCCGCTCAGATTTAATAATTGACCCTTTTCCCAATACAATTAAATAAAAAAAATTTTCACTTTAAAACTAAAGAGTTTTTTTAAATATATTAAATTACAATTTTTAAATATTAGATTTAAGTTAATAACCCCATAGGTGCACCAGAAAACGTAATTTAACGTTCTAGGGGTAAAATATTTCAATTTCCGCTCAGATTTAAAAATTCACCATCTTCCCACTTTAGTTAAATAAATGAAATTTTCACTTTAAAACTAATGAGTTTTTTTAAATATATTAAATTACAATTTTAAAATATTAGATTTAAGTTAATAACCCAATAGGTGCACCAGAAAACGTAATTTAACGTTCTAGGGGTAAAATATTTCAATTTCCGCTCAGATTTAAAAATTCACCATCTTCCCACTTTAGTTAAATAAATGAAATTTTCACTTAAAATCTGCATGGTTTTATTAAATATACTTAAATACAATTTTTATATGTTAGATTTAAGTTAATAACCCCATAGGTACACCAGAAAACGTAATTTAACGTTATAGGGGTAAAATATTTCAATTTCCGCTCAGATTTAATAATTGACCCTTTTCCCACTACAATTAACTAAAAAAAATTTTCACTTTAAAACTATAGAGTTTTTTTAAATATATTAAATTACAATTTTTAAATATTAGATTTAAGTTAATAACCCCATAGGTGCACCAGAAAACGTAATTTAACGTTCTAGGGGTAAAATATTTCAATTTCCGCTCAGATTTAATAATTGACCCTTTTCCCACTACAATTAAATAAAAAAATTTTCACTTTAAAACTAATGAGTTTTTTTAAATATATTAAATTACAATTTTTAAATATTAGATTTAAGTTTATAACCCAATAGGTGCACCAGAAAACGTAATTTAACGTTCTAGGGGTAAAATATTTCAATTTCCGCTCAGATTTAAAAATTCACCATCTTCCCACTTTAGTTAAATAAATGAAATTTTCACTTAAAATCTGCATGGTTTTATTAAATATACTTAAATACAATTTTTATATGTTAGATTTAAGTTAATAACCCCATAGGTACACCAGAAAACGTAATTTAACGTTATAGGGGTAAAATATTTCAATTTCCGCTCAGATTTAATAATTGACCCTTTTCCCACTACAATTAACTAAAAAAAATTTTCACTTTAAAACTATAGAGTTTTTTTAAATATATTAAATTACAATTTTTAAATATTAGATTTAAGTTAATAACCCCATAGGTGCACCAGAAAACGTAATTTAACGTTCTAGGGGTAAAATATTTCAATTTCCGCTCAGATTTAATAATTGACCCTTTTCCCACTACAATTAAATAAAAAAATTTTCACTTTAAAACTAATGAGTTTTTTTAAATATATTAAATTACAATTTTTAAATATTAGATTTAAGTTTATAACCCAATAGGTGCACCAGAAAACGTAATTTAACGTTCTAGGGGTAAAATATTTCAATTTCCGCTCAGATTTAAAAATTCACCATCTTCCCACTTTAGTTAAATAAATGAAATTTTCACTTAAAATCTGCATGGTTTTATTAAATATACTTAAATACAATTTTTATATGTTAGATTTAAGTTAATAACCCCATAGGTACACCAGAAAACGTAATTTAACGTTCTAGGGGTAAAATATATCAATTTCCGCTCAGATTTAATAATTGACCCTTTTCCCACTACAATTAAATAAAAAAAATTTTCACTTTAAAACTAAAGAGTTTTTTTAAATATATTAAATTACAATTTTTAAATATTAGATTTAAGTTAATAACCCCATAGGTGCACCAGAAAACGTAATTTAACGTTCTAGGGGTAAAATATTTCAATTTCCGCTCAGATTTAAAAATTCACCATCTTCCCACTTTAGTTAAATAAATGAAATTTTCACTTAAAATCTGCATGGTTTTATTAAATATACTTAAATACAATTTTATATTTTAGATTTAAGTTAATAACCCCATAGGTACACCAGAAAACGTAATTTAACGTTCTAGGGGTAAAATATATCAATTCCCGCTCAGATTTAATAATTGACCCTTTTCCCACTACAATTAAATAAAAAAAATTTTCACTTTAAAACTAAAGAGTTTTTTTAAATATATTAAATTACAATTTTTAAATATTAGATTTAAGTTAATAACCCCATAGTTGCACCAGAAAACGTAATTAAACGTTCTAAGGGTAAAATATTTTAATTTCCGCTCAGATTTAAAAATTCACCATCTTCCCACTTTAGTTAAATAAATGAAATTTTCACTTAAAATCTGCATGGTTTTATTAAATATACTTAAATACAATTTTTATATGTTAGATTTAAGTTAATAACCCCATAGGTGCACCAGAAAACGTAATTTAACGTTCTAGGGGTAAAATATTTCAATTTCCGCTCAGATTTAAAAATTGACCATCTTCCCACTATAGTTAAATAAATGAAATTTTCACTTAAAATCTGCATGGTTTTATTAAATATACTTAAATACAATTTTTATATTTTAGATTTAAGTTAATAACCCCATAGGTACACCAGAAAACGTAATTTAACGTTCTAGGGGTAAAATATTTCAATTTCCGCTCAGATTTAAAAATTCACCATCTTCCCACTTTAGTTAAATAAATGAAATTTTCACTTAAAATCTGCATGGTTTTATTAAATATACTTAAATACAATTTTTATATGTTAGATTTAAGTTAATAACCCCATAGGTGCACCAGAAAACGTAATTTAACGTTCTAGGGGTAAAATATTTCAATTTCCGCTCAGATTTAATAATTGACCCTTTTCCCACTACAATTAAAAAAAAAATTTTCACTTTAAAACTAATGAGTTTTTTTAAATATATTAAATTACAATTTTTAAATATTAGATTTAAGTTTATAACCCAATAGGTGCACCAGAAAACGTAATTTAACGTTCTAGGGGTAAAATATTTCAATTTCCGCTCAGATTTAAAAATTCACCATCTTCCCACTTTAGTTAAATAAATGAAATTTTCACTTAAAATCTGCATGGTTTTATTAAATATACTTAAATACAATTTTTATATGTTAGATTTAAGTTAATAACCCCATAGGTACACCAGAAAACGTAATTTAACGTTCTAGGGGTAAAATATATCAATTTCCGCTCAGATTTAATAATTGACACTTTTCCCACTACAATTAAATAAATTAAATTTTCACTTAAAATCTGCATAGTTTTATTTAATATACTTAAATACAATTTTTATATGTTAGATTTAAGTTAATAACCCCATAGGTGCACCAGAAAACGTAATTTAACGTTCTAGGGGTAAAATATTTCAATTTCCGCTCAGATTTAATAATTGACCCTTTTCCCACTACAATTAAATAAAAAAATTTTCACTTTAAAACTAAAGAGTTGTTTTAAATATATTAAATTACAATTTTTAAATATTAGATTTAAGTTAATAACCCCATAGGTGCACCAGAAATTGTAATTTCACGTTCTAGGGGTAAAATATTTCAATTTCCGTTCAGATTTAAAAATTCACCATCTTCCCACTTTAGTTAAATAAATGAAATTTTCACTTAAAATCTGCATGGTTTTATTAAATATACTTAAATACAATTTTTATATGTTAGATTTAAGTTAATAACCCCATAGGTACACCAGAAAACGTAATTTAACGTTCTAGGGGTAAAATATATCAATTTCCGCTCAGATTTAATAATTGACCCTTTTCTCAATACAATTAAATAAAAAAAATTTTCACTTTAAAACTAAAGAGTTTTTTTAAATATTTTAAATTACAATTTTTAAATATTAGATTTAAGTTAATAACCCCATAGGTGCACCAGAAAACGTAATTTAACGTTCTAGAGGTAAAATATTTCAATTTCCGCTCAGATTTAAAAATTCACCATCTTCCCACTTTAGTTAAATAAATGAAATTTTCACTTTAAAACTAATGAGTTTTTTTAAATATATTAAATTACAATTTTTAAATATTAGATTTAAGTTAATAACCCAATAGGTGCACCAGAAAACGTAATTTAACGTTCTAGGGGTAAAATATTTCAATTACCGCTCAGATTTAAAAATTCACCATCTTCCCACTTTAGTTAAATAAATGAAATTTTCACTTAAAATCTGCATGGTTTTATTAAATATACTTAAATACAATTTTTATATGTTAGATTTAAGTTAATAACCCCATAGGTACACCAGAAAACGTAATTTAACGTTATAGGGGTAAAATATTTCAATTTCCGCTCAGATTTAATAATTGACCCTTTTCCCACTACAATTAAATAAAAAAAATTTTCACTTTAAAACTAAAGAGTTTTTTTAAATATATTAAATTACAATTTTTAAATATTAGATTTAAGTTAATAACCCCATAGGTGCACCAGAAAACGTAATTTAACGTTCTAGGGGTAAAATATTTCAATTTCCGCTCAGATTTAAAAATTCACCATCTTCCCACTTTAGTTAAATAAATGAAATTTTCACTTAAAATCTGCATGGTTTTATTAAATATACTTAAATACAATTTTTATATGTTAGATTAAAGTAAATAACCCCATAGGTGCACCAGAAAACGTAATTTAACGTTCTAGGGGTAAAATATTTCAATTTCCGCTCAGATTTAATAATTGACCCTTTTCCCACTACAATTAAATAAAAAAATTTTCACTTTAAAACTAATGAGTTTTTTTAAATATATTAAATTACAATTTTTAAATATTAGATTTAAGTTTATAACCCAATAGGTGCACCAGAAAACGTAATTTAACGTTCTAGGGGTAAAATATATCAATTTCCGCTCAGATTTAATAATTGACCCTTTTCCCACTACAATTAAATAAAAAAAATTTTCACTTTAAAACTAAAGAGCTTTTTAAATATATTAAATTACAATTTTTAAATATTAGATTTAAGTTAATAACCCCATAGGTGCACCAGAAAACGTAATTTAACGTTCTAGGGGTAAAATATTTCAATTTCCGCTCAGATTTAAAAATTCACCATCTTCCCACTTTAGTTAAATAAATGAAATTTTCACTTAAAATCTGCATGGTTTTATTAAATATACTTAAATACAATTTTTATATGTTAGATTTAAGTTAATAACCCCATAGGTACACCAGAAAACGTAATTTAACGTTCTAGGGGTAAAATATATCAATTTCCGCTCAGATTTAATAATTGACCCTTTTCTCAATACAATTAAATAAAAAAAATTTTCACTTTAAAACTAAAGAGTTTTTTTAAATATTTTAAATTACAATTTTTAAATATTAGATTTAAGTTAATAACCCCATAGGTGCACCAGAAAACGTAATTTAACGTTCTAGGGGTAAAATATTTCAATTTCCGCTCAGATTTAAAAATTCACCATCTTCCCACTTTAGTTAAATAAATGAAATTTTCACTTTAAAACTAATGAGTTTTTTTAAATATATTAAATTACAATTTTAAAATATTAGATTTAAGTTAATAACCCAATAGGTGCACCAGAAAACGTAATTTAACGTTCTAGGGGTAAAATATTTCAATTTCCGCTCAGATTTAAAAATTCACCATCTTCCCACTTTAGTTAAATAAATGAAATTTTCACTTAAAATCTGCATGGTTTTATTAAATATACTTAAATACAATTTTTATATGTTAGATTTAAGTTAATAACCCCATAGGTACACCAGAAAACGTAATTTAACGTTATAGGGGTAAAATATTTCAATTTCCGCTCAGATTTAATAATTGACCCTTTTCCCACTACAATTAACTAAAAAAAATTTTCACTTTAAAACTATAGAGTTTTTTTAAATATATTAAATTACAATTTTTAAATATTAGATTTAAGTTAATAACCCCATAGGTGCACCAGAAAACGTAATTTAACGTTCTAGGGGTAAAATATTTCAATTTCCGCTCAGATTTAAAAATTCACCATCTTCCCACTTTAGTTAAATAAATGAAATTTTCACTTAAAATCTGCATGGTTTTATTAAATATACTTAAATACAATTTTTATATGTTAGATTTAAGTTAATAACCCCATAGGTGCACCAGAAAACGTAATTTAACGTTCTAGGGGTAAAATATATCAATTTCCGCTCAGATTTAATAATTGACCCTTTTCCCAATACAATTAAATAAAAAAAATTTTCACTTTAAAACTAAAGAGTTTTTTTAAATATATTAAATTACAATTTTTAAATATTAGATTTAAGTTAATAACCCCATAGGTGCACCAGAAAACGTAATTTAACGTTCTAGGGGTAAAATATTTCAATTTCCGCTCAGATTTAAAAATTCACCATCTTCCCACTTTAGTTAAATAAATGAAATTTTCACTTAAAATCTGCATGGTTTTATTAAATATACTTAAATACAATTTTTATATGTTAGATTTAAGTTAATAACCCCATAGGTACACCAGAAAACGTAATTTAACGTTATAGGGGTAAAATATTTCAATTTCCGCTCAGATTTAATAATTGACCCTTTTCCCACTACAATTAACTAAAAAAAATTTTCACTTTAAAACTATAGAGTTTTTTTAAATATATTAAATTACAATTTTTAAATATTAGATTTAAGTTAATAACCCCATAGGTGCACCAGAAAACGTAATTTAACGTTCTAGGGGTAAAATATTTCAATTTCCGCTCAGATTTAAAAATTCACCATCTTCCCACTTTAGTTAAATAAATGAAATTTTCACTTAAAATCTGCATGGTTTTATTAAATATACTTAAATACAATTTTTATATGTTAGATTTAAGTTAATAACCCCATAGGTGCACCAGAAAACGTAATTTAACGTTCTAGGGGTAAAATATATCAATTTCCGCTCAGATTTAATAATTGACCCTTTTCCCAATACAATTAAATAAAAAAAATTTTCACTTTAAAACTAAAGAGTTTTTTTAAATATATTAAATTACAATTTTTAAATATTAGATTTAAGTTAATAACCCCATAGGTGCACCAGAAAACGTAATTTAACGTTCTAGGGGTAAAATATTTCAATTTCCGCTCAGATTTAAAAATTCACCATCTTCCCACTTTAGTTAAATAAATGAAATTTTCACTTTAAAACTAATGAGTTTTTTTAAATATATTAAATTACAATTTTAAAATATTAGATTTAAGTTAATAACCCAATAGGTGCACCAGAAAACGTAATTTAACGTTCTAGGGGTAAAATATTTCAATTTCCGCTCAGATTTAAAAATTCACCATCTTCCCACTTTAGTTAAATAAATGAAATTTTCACTTAAAATCTGCATGGTTTTATTAAATATACTTAAATACAATTTTTATATGTTAGATTTAAGTTAATAACCCCATAGGTACACCAGAAAACGTAATTTAACGTTATAGGGGTAAAATATTTCAATTTCCGCTCAGATTTAATAATTGACCCTTTTCCCACTACAATTAACTAAAAAAAATTTTCACTTTAAAACTATAGAGTTTTTTTAAATATATTAAATTACAATTTTTAAATATTAGATTTAAGTTAATAACCCCATAGGTGCACCAGAAAACGTAATTTAACGTTCTAGGGGTAAAATATTTCAATTTCCGCTCAGATTTAATAATTGACCCTTTTCCCACTACAATTAAATAAAAAAATTTTCACTTTAAAACTAATGAGTTTTTTTAAATATATTAAATTACAATTTTTAAATATTAGATTTAAGTTTATAACCCAATAGGTGCACCAGAAAACGTAATTTAACGTTCTAGGGGTAAAATATTTCAATTTCCGCTCAGATTTAAAAATTCACCATCTTCCCACTTTAGTTAAATAAATGAAATTTTCACTTAAAATCTGCATGGTTTTATTAAATATACTTAAATACAATTTTTATATGTTAGATTTAAGTTAATAACCCCATAGGTACACCAGAAAACGTAATTTAACGTTATAGGGGTAAAATATTTCAATTTCCGCTCAGATTTAATAATTGACCCTTTTCCCACTACAATTAACTAAAAAAAATTTTCACTTTAAAACTATAGAGTTTTTTTAAATATATTAAATTACAATTTTTAAATATTAGATTTAAGTTAATAACCCCATAGGTGCACCAGAAAACGTAATTTAACGTTCTAGGGGTAAAATATTTCAATTTCCGCTCAGATTTAATAATTGACCCTTTTCCCACTACAATTAAATAAAAAAATTTTCACTTTAAAACTAATGAGTTTTTTTAAATATATTAAATTACAATTTTTAAATATTAGATTTAAGTTTATAACCCAATAGGTGCACCAGAAAACGTAATTTAACGTTCTAGGGGTAAAATATTTCAATTTCCGCTCAGATTTAAAAATTCACCATCTTCCCACTTTAGTTAAATAAATGAAATTTTCACTTAAAATCTGCATGGTTTTATTAAATATACTTAAATACAATTTTTATATGTTAGATTTAAGTTAATAACCCCATAGGTACACCAGAAAACGTAATTTAACGTTCTAGGGGTAAAATATATCAATTTCCGCTCAGATTTAATAATTGACACTTTTCCCACTACAATTAAATAAATTAAATTTTCACTTAAAATCTGCATAGTTTTATTTAATATACTTAAATACAATTTTTATATGTTAGATTTAAGTTAATAACCCCATAGGTGCACCAGAAAACGTAATTTAACGTTCTAGGGGTAAAATATTTCAATTTCCGCTCAGATTTAATAATTGACCCTTTTCCCACTACAATTAAATAAAAAAATTTTCACTTTAAAACTAAAGAGTTGTTTTAAATATATTAAATTACAATTTTTAAATATTAGATTTAAGTTAATAACCCCATAGGTGCACCAGAAATTGTAATTTCACGTTCTAGGGGTAAAATATTTCAATTTCCGTTCAGATTTAAAAATTCACCATCTTCCCACTTTAGTTAAATAAATGAAATTTTCACTTAAAATCTGCATGGTTTTATTAAATATACTTAAATACAATTTTTATATGTTAGATTTAAGTTAATAACCCCATAGGTACACCAGAAAACGTAATTTAACGTTCTAGGGGTAAAATATATCAATTTCCGCTCAGATTTAATAATTGACCCTTTTCTCAATACAATTAAATAAAAAAAATTTTCACTTTAAAACTAAAGAGTTTTTTTAAATATTTTAAATTACAATTTTTAAATATTAGATTTAAGTTAATAACCCCATAGGTGCACCAGAAAACGTAATTTAACGTTCTAGAGGTAAAATATTTCAATTTCCGCTCAGATTTAAAAATTCACCATCTTCCCACTTTAGTTAAATAAATGAAATTTTCACTTTAAAACTAATGAGTTTTTTTAAATATATTAAATTACAATTTTTAAATATTAGATTTAAGTTAATAACCCAATAGGTGCACCAGAAAACGTAATTTAACGTTCTAGGGGTAAAATATTTCAATTACCGCTCAGATTTAAAAATTCACCATCTTCCCACTTTAGTTAAATAAATGAAATTTTCACTTAAAATCTGCATGGTTTTATTAAATATACTTAAATACAATTTTTATATGTTAGATTTAAGTTAATAACCCCATAGGTACACCAGAAAACGTAATTTAACGTTATAGGGGTAAAATATTTCAATTTCCGCTCAGATTTAATAATTGACCCTTTTCCCACTACAATTAAATAAAAAAAATTTTCACTTTAAAACTAAAGAGTTTTTTTAAATATATTAAATTACAATTTTTAAATATTAGATTTAAGTTAATAACCCCATAGGTGCACCAGAAAACGTAATTTAACGTTCTAGGGGTAAAATATTTCAATTTCCGCTCAGATTTAAAAATTCACCATCTTCCCACTTTAGTTAAATAAATGAAATTTTCACTTAAAATCTGCATGGTTTTATTAAATATACTTAAATACAATTTTTATATGTTAGATTTAAGTTAATAACCCCATAGGTGCACCAGAAAACGTAATTTAACGTTCTAGGGGTAAAATATATCAATTTCCGCTCAGATTTAATAATTGATCCTTTTCTCAATACAATTAAATAAAAAAAATTTTCACTTTAAAACTAAAGAGTTTTTTTAAATATTTTAAATTACAATTTTTAAATATTTGATTTAAGTTAATAACCCCATAGGTGCACCAGAAAACGTAATTTAACGTTCTAGGGGTAAAATATATCAATTCCCGCTCAGATTTAATAATTGACCCTTTTCCCACTACAATTAAATAAAAAAAATTTTCACTTTAAAACTAAAGAGTTTTTTTAAATATATTAAATTACAATTTTTAAATATTAGATTTAAGTTAATAACCCAATAGGTGCACCAGAAAACGTAATTTAACGTTCTAGGGGTAAAATATTTCAATTTCCGCTCAGATTTAAAAATTCACCATCTTCCCACTTTAGTTAAATAAATGAAATTTTCACTTAAAATCTGCATGGTTTTAATAAATATACTTAAATACAATTTTTATATGTTAGATTTAAGTTAATAACCCCATAGGTGCACCAGAAAACATAATTTAACGTTCTAGGGGTAAAATATTTCAATTTCCGCTCAGATTTAAAAATTGACCATCTTCCCACTATAGTTAAATAAATGAAATTTTCACTTAAAATCTGCATGGTTTTATTAAATATACTTAAATACAATTTTTATATGTTAGATTTAAGTTAATAACCCCATAGGTACACCAGAAAACGTAATTTAACGTTCTAGGGGTAAAATATATCAATTTCCGCTCAGATTTAATAATTGACCCTTTTCCCACTACAATTAAATAAAAAAAATTTTCACTTTAAAACTAAAGAGTTTTTTTAAATATATTAAATTACAATTTTTAAATATTAGATTTAAGTTAATAACCCCATAGGTGCACCAGAAAACGTAATTTAACGTTCTAGGGGTAAAATATTTCAATTTCCGCTCAGATTTAAAAATTCACCATCTTCCCACTTTAGTTAAATAAATGAAATTTTCACTTAAAATCTGCATGGTTTTATTAAATATACTTAAATACAATTTTATATTTTAGATTTAAGTTAATAACCCCATAGGTACACCAGAAAACGTAATTTAACGTTCTAGGGGTAAAATATATCAATTCCCGCTCAGATTTAATAATTGACCCTTTTCCCACTACAATTAAATAAAAAAAATTTTCACTTTAAAACTAAAGAGTTTTTTTAAATATATTAAATTACAATTTTTAAATATTAGATTTAAGTTAATAACCCCATAGGTGCACCAGAAAACGTAATTTAACGTTCTAAGGGTAAAATATTTTAATTTCCGCTCAGATTTAAAAATTCACCATCTTCCCACTTTAGTTAAATAAATGAAATTTTCACTTAAAATCTGCATGGTTTTATTAAATATACTTAAATACAATTTTTATATGTTAGATTTAAGTTAATAACCCCATAGGTGCACCAGAAAACGTAATTTAACGTTCTAGGGGTAAAATATTTCAATTTCCGCTCAGATTTAAAAATTGACCATCTTCCCACTATAGTTAAATAAATGAAATTTTCACTTAAAATCTGCATGGTTTTATTAAATATACTTAAATACAATTTTTATATTTTAGATTTAAGTTAATAACCCCATAGGTACACCAGAAAACGTAATTTAACGTTCTAGGGGTAAAATATTTCAATTTCCGCTCAGATTTAAAAATTCACCATCTTCCCACTTTAGTTAAATAAATGAAATTTTCACTTAAAATCTGCATGGTTTTATTAAATATACTTAAATACAATTTTTATATGTTAGATTTAAGTTAATAACCCCATAGGTGCACCAGAAAACGTAATTTAACGTTCTAGGGGTAAAATATTTCAATTTCCGCTCAGATTTAATAATTGACCCTTTTCCCACTACAATTAAATAAAAAAATTTTCACTTTAAAACTAATGAGTTTTTTTAAATATATTAAATTACAATTTTTAAATATTAGATTTAAGTTTATAACCCAATAGGTGCACCAGAAAACGTAATTTAACGTTCTAGGGGTAAAATATTTCAATTTCCGCTCAGATTTAAAAATTCACCATCTTCCCACTTTAGTTAAATAAATGAAATTTTCACTTAAAATCTGCATGGTTTTATTAAATATACTTAAATACAATTTTTATATGTTAGATTTAAGTTAATAACCCCATAGGTACACCAGAAAACGTAATTTAACGTTCTAGGGGTAAAATATATCAATTTCCGCTCAGATTTAATAATTGACACTTTTCCCACTACAATTAAATAAATTAAATTTTCACTTAAAATCTGCATAGTTTTATTTAATATACTTAAATACAATTTTTATATGTTAGATTTAAGTTAATAACCCCATAGGTGCACCAGAAAACGTAATTTAACGTTCTAGGGGTAAAATATTTCAATTTCCGCTCAGATTTAATAATTGACCCTTTTCCCACTACAATTAAATAAAAAAATTTTCACTTTAAAACTAAAGAGTTGTTTTAAATATATTAAATTACAATTTTTAAATATTAGATTTAAGTTAATAACCCCATAGGTGCACCAGAAATTGTAATTTCACGTTCTAGGGGTAAAATATTTCAATTTCCGTTCAGATTTAAAAATTCACCATCTTCCCACTTTAGTTAAATAAATGAAATTTTCACTTAAAATCTGCATGGTTTTATTAAATATACTTAAATACAATTTTTATATGTTAGATTTAAGTTAATAACCCCATAGGTACACCAGAAAACGTAATTTAACGTTCTAGGGGTAAAATATTTCAATTTCCGCTCAGATTTAAAAATTGACCATCTTCCCACTATAGTTAAATAAATGAAATTTTCACTTAAAATCTGCATGGTTTTATTAAATATACTTAAATACAATTTTTATATTTTAGATTTAAGTTAATAACCCCATAGGTACACCAGAAAACGTAATTTAACGTTCTAGGGGTAAAATATTTCAATTTCCGCTCAGATTTAAAAATTCACCATCTTCCCACTTTAGTTAAATAAATGAAATTTTCACTTAAAATCTGCATGGTTTTATTAAATATACTTAAATACAATTTTTATATGTTAGATTTAAGTTAATAACCCCATAGGTGCACCAGAAAACGTAATTTAACGTTCTAGGGGTAAAATATTTCAATTTCCGCTCAGATTTAATAATTGACCCTTTTCCCACTACAATTAAATAAAAAAATTTTCACTTTAAAACTAATGAGTTTTTTTAAATATATTAAATTACAATTTTTAAATATTAGATTTAAGTTTATAACCCAATAGGTGCACCAGAAAACGTAATTTAACGTTCTAGGGGTAAAATATTTCAATTTCCGCTCAGATTTAAAAATTCACCATCTTCCCACTTTAGTTAAATAAATGAAATTTTCACTTAAAATCTGCATGGTTTTATTAAATATACTTAAATACAATTTTTATATGTTAGATTTAAGTTAATAACCCCATAGGTACACCAGAAAACGTAATTTAACGTTCTAGGGGTAAAATATATCAATTTCCGCTCAGATTTAATAATTGACACTTTTCCCACTACAATTAAATAAATTAAATTTTCACTTAAAATCTGCATAGTTTTATTTAATATACTTAAATACAATTTTTATATGTTAGATTTAAGTTAATAACCCCATAGGTGCACCAGAAAACGTAATTTAACGTTCTAGGGGTAAAATATTTCAATTTCCGCTCAGATTTAATAATTGACCCTTTTCCCACTACAATTAAATAAAAAAATTTTCACTTTAAAACTAAAGAGTTGTTTTAAATATATTAAATTACAATTTTTAAATATTAGATTTAAGTTAATAACCCCATAGGTGCACCAGAAATTGTAATTTCACGTTCTAGGGGTAAAATATTTCAATTTCCGTTCAGATTTAAAAATTCACCATCTTCCCACTTTAGTTAAATAAATGAAATTTTCACTTAAAATCTGCATGGTTTTATTAAATATACTTAAATACAATTTTTATATGTTAGATTTAAGTTAATAACCCCATAGGTACACCAGAAAACGTAATTTAACGTTCTAGGGGTAAAATATATCAATTTCCGCTCAGATTTAATAATTGACCCTTTTCTCAATACAATTAAATAAAAAAAATTTTCACTTTAAAACTAAAGAGTTTTTTTAAATATTTTAAATTACAATTTTTAAATATTAGATTTAAGTTAATAACCCCATAGGTGCACCAGAAAACGTAATTTAACGTTCTAGAGGTAAAATATTTCAATTTCCGCTCAGATTTAAAAATTCACCATCTTCCCACTTTAGTTAAATAAATGAAATTTTCACTTTAAAACTAATGAGTTTTTTTAAATATATTAAATTACAATTTTTAAATATTAGATTTAAGTTAATAACCCAATAGGTGCACCAGAAAACGTAATTTAACGTTCTAGGGGTAAAATATTTCAATTACCGCTCAGATTTAAAAATTCACCATCTTCCCACTTTAGTTAAATAAATGAAATTTTCACTTAAAATCTGCATGGTTTTATTAAATATACTTAAATACAATTTTTATATGTTAGATTTAAGTTAATAACCCCATAGGTACACCAGAAAACGTAATTTAACGTTATAGGGGTAAAATATTTCAATTTCCGCTCAGATTTAATAATTGACCCTTTTCCCACTACAATTAAATAAAAAAAATTTTCACTTTAAAACTAAAGAGTTTTTTTAAATATATTAAATTACAATTTTTAAATATTAGATTTAAGTTAATAACCCCATAGGTGCACCAGAAAACGTAATTTAACGTTCTAGGGGTAAAATATTTCAATTTCCGCTCAGATTTAAAAATTCACCATCTTCCCACTTTAGTTAAATAAATGAAATTTTCACTTAAAATCTGCATGGTTTTATTAAATATACTTAAATACAATTTTTATATGTTAGATTTAAGTAAATAACCCCATAGGTGCACCAGAAAACGTAATTTAACGTTCTAGGGGTAAAATATTTCAATTTCCGCTCAGATTTAATAATTGACCCTTTTCCCACTACAATTAAATAAAAAAATTTTCACTTTAAAACTAATGAGTTTTTTTAAATATATTAAATTACAATTTTTAAATATTAGATTTAAGTTTATAACCCAATAGGTGCACCAGAAAACGTAATTTAACGTTCTAGGGGTAAAATATATCAATTTCCGCTCAGATTTAATAATTGACCCTTTTCCCACTACAATTAAATAAAAAAAATTTTCACTTTAAAACTAAAGAGCTTTTTAAATATATTAAATTACAATTTTTAAATATTAGATTTAAGTTAATAACCCCATAGGTGCACCAGAAAACGTAATTTAACGTTCTAGGGGTAAAATATTTCAATTTCCGCTCAGATTTAAAAATTCACCATCTTCCCACTTTAGTTAAATAAATGAAATTTTCACTTAAAATCTGCATGGTTTTATTAAATATACTTAAATACAATTTTTATATGTTAGATTTAAGTTAATAACCCCATAGGTACACCAGAAAACGTAATTTAACGTTCTAGGGGTAAAATATATCAATTTCCGCTCAGATTTAATAATTGACCCTTTTCTCAATACAATTAAATAAAAAAAATTTTCACTTTAAAACTAAAGAGTTTTTTTAAATATTTTAAATTACAATTTTTAAATATTAGATTTAAGTTAATAACCCCATAGGTGCACCAGAAAACGTAATTTAACGTTCTAGGGGTAAAATATTTCAATTTCCGCTCAGATTTAAAAATTCACCATCTTCCCACTTTAGTTAAATAAATGAAATTTTCACTTTAAAACTAATGAGTTTTTTTAAATATATTAAATTACAATTTTAAAATATTAGATTTAAGTTAATAACCCAATAGGTGCACCAGAAAAACGTAATTTAACGTTCTAGGGGTAAAATATTTCAATTTCCGCTCAGATTTAAAAATTCACCATCTTCCCACTTTAGTTAAATAAATGAAATTTTCACTTAAAATCTGCATGGTTTTATTAAATATACTTAAATACAATTTTTATATGTTAGATTTAAGTTAATAACCCCATAGGTACACCAGAAAACGTAATTTAACGTTATAGGGGTAAAATATTTCAATTTCCGCTCAGATTTAATAATTGACCCTTTTCCCACTACAATTAACTAAAAAAAATTTTCACTTTAAAACTATAGAGTTTTTTTAAATATATTAAATTACAATTTTTAAATATTAGATTTAAGTTAATAACCCCATAGGTGCACCAGAAAACGTAATTTAACGTTCTAGGGGTAAAATATTTCAATTTCCGCTCAGATTTAAAAATTCACCATCTTCCCACTTTAGTTAAATAAATGAAATTTTCACTTAAAATCTGCATGGTTTTATTAAATATACTTAAATACAATTTTTATATGTTAGATTTAAGTTAATAACCCCATAGGTGCACCAGAAAACGTAATTTAACGTTCTAGGGGTAAAATATATCAATTTCCGCTCAGATTTAATAATTGACCCTTTTCCCAATACAATTAAATAAAAAAAATTTTCACTTTAAAACTAAAGAGTTTTTTTAAATATATTAAATTACAATTTTTAAATATTAGATTTAAGTTAATAACCCCATAGGTGCACCAGAAAACGTAATTTAACGTTCTAGGGGTAAAATATTTCAATTTCCGCTCAGATTTAAAAATTCACCATCTTCCCACTTTAGTTAAATAAATGAAATTTTCACTTAAAATCTGCATGGTTTTATTAAATATACTTAAATACAATTTTTATATGTTAGATTTAAGTTAATAACCCCATAGGTACACCAGAAAACGTAATTTAACGTTATAGGGGTAAAATATTTCAATTTCCGCTCAGATTTAATAATTGACCCTTTTCCCACTACAATTAACTAAAAAAAATTTTCACTTTAAAACTATAGAGTTTTTTTAAATATATTAAATTACAATTTTTAAATATTAGATTTAAGTTAATAACCCCATAGGTGCACCAGAAAACGTAATTTAACGTTCTAGGGGTAAAATATTTCAATTTCCGCTCAGATTTAAAAATTCACCATCTTCCCACTTTAGTTAAATAAATGAAATTTTCACTTAAAATCTGCATGGTTTTATTAAATATACTTAAATACAATTTTTATATGTTAGATTTAAGTTAATAACCCCATAGGTGCACCAGAAAACGTAATTTAACGTTCTAGGGGTAAAATATATCAATTTCCGCTCAGATTTAATAATTGACCCTTTTCCCAATACAATTAAATAAAAAAAATTTTCACTTTAAAACTAAAGAGTTTTTTTAAATATATTAAATTACAATTTTTAAATATTAGATTTAAGTTAATAACCCCATAGGTGCACCAGAAAACGTAATTTAACGTTCTAGGGGTAAAATATTTCAATTTCCGCTCAGATTTAAAAATTCACCATCTTCCCACTTTAGTTAAATAAATGAAATTTTCACTTTAAAAACTAATGAGTTTTTTTAAATATATTAAATTACAATTTTAAAATATTAGATTTAAGTTAATAACCCAATAGGTGCACCAGAAAACGTAATTTAACGTTCTAGGGGTAAAATATTTCAATTTCCGCTCAGATTTAAAAATTCACCATCTTCCCACTTTAGTTAAATAAATGAAATTTTCACTTAAAATCTGCATGGTTTTATTAAATATACTTAAATACAATTTTTATATGTTAGATTTAAGTTAATAACCCCATAGGTACACCAGAAAACGTAATTTAACGTTATAGGGGTAAAATATTTCAATTTCCGCTCAGATTTAATAATTGACCCTTTTCCCACTACAATTAACTAAAAAAAATTTTCACTTTAAAACTATAGAGTTTTTTTAAATATATTAAATTACAATTTTTAAATATTAGATTTAAGTTAATAACCCCATAGGTGCACCAGAAAACGTAATTTAACGTTCTAGGGGTAAAATATTTCAATTTCCGCTCAGATTTAATAATTGACCCTTTTCCCACTACAATTAAATAAAAAAATTTTCACTTTAAAACTAATGAGTTTTTTTAAAATATATTAAATTACAATTTTTAAATATTAGATTTAAGTTTATAACCCAATAGGTGCACCAGAAAACGTAATTTAACGTTCTAGGGGTAAAATATTTCAATTTCCGCTCAGATTTAAAAATTCACCATCTTCCCACTTTAGTTAAATAAATGAAATTTTCACTTAAAATCTGCATGGTTTTATTAAATATACTTAAATACAATTTTTATATGTTAGATTTAAGTTAATAACCCCATAGGTACACCAGAAAACGTAATTTAACGTTATAGGGGTAAAATATTTCAATTTCCGCTCAGATTTAATAATTGACCCCTTTTCCCCACTACAATTAACTAAAAAAAATTTTCACTTTAAAACTATAGAGTTTTTTTAAATATATTAAATTACAATTTTTAAATATTAGATTTAAGTTAATAACCCCATAGGTGCACCAGAAAACGTAATTTAACGTTCTAGGGGTAAAAATATTTCAATTTCCGCTCAGATTTAATAATTGACCCCTTTTCCCACTACAATTAAATAAAAAAATTTTCACTTTAAAACTAATGAGTTTTTTTAAATATATTAAATTACAATTTTTAAATATTAGATTTAAGTTTATAACCCAATAGGTGCACCAGAAAACGTAATTTAACGTTCTAGGGGTAAAATATTTCAATTTCCGCTCAGATTTAAAAATTCACCATCTTCCCACTTTAGTTAAATAAATGAAATTTTCACTTAAAATCTGCATGGTTTTATTAAATATACTTAAATACAATTTTTATATGTTAGATTTAAGTTAATAACCCCATAGGTACACCAGAAAACGTAATTTAACGTTCTAGGGGTAAAATATATCAATTTCCGCTCAGATTTAATAATTGACACTTTTCCCACTACAATTAAATAAATTAAATTTTCACTTAAAATCTGCATAGTTTTATTTAATATACTTAAATACAATTTTTATATGTTAGATTTAAGTTAATAACCCCATAGGTGCACCAGAAAACGTAATTTAACGTTCTAGGGGTAAAATATTTCAATTTCCGCTCAGATTTAATAATTGACCCTTTTCCCACTACAATTAAATAAAAAAATTTTCACTTTAAAACTAAAGAGTTGTTTTAAATATATTAAATTACAATTTTTAAATATTAGATTTAAGTTAATAACCCCATAGGTGCACCAGAAATTGTAATTTCACGTTCTAGGGGTAAAAATATTTCAATTTCCGTTCAGATTTAAAAATTCACCATCTTCCCCACTTTAGTTAAATAAATGAAATTTTCACTTAAAATCTGCATGGTTTTATTAAATATACTTAAATACAATTTTTATATGTTAGATTTAAGTTAATAACCCCATAGGTACACCAGAAAACGTAATTTAACGTTCTAGGGGTAAAATATATCAATTTCCGCTCAGATTTAATAATTGACCCTTTTCTCAATACAATTAAATAAAAAAAATTTTCACTTTAAAACTAAAGAGTTTTTTTAAATATTTTAAATTACAATTTTTAAATATTAGATTTAAGTTAATAACCCCATAGGTGCACCAGAAAACGTAATTTAACGTTCTAGAGGTAAAATATTTCAATTTCCGCTCAGATTTAAAAATTCACCATCTTCCCACTTTAGTTAAATAAATGAAATTTTCACTTTAAAACTAATGAGTTTTTTTAAATATATTAAATTACAATTTTTAAATATTAGATTTAAGTTAATAACCCAATAGGTGCACCAGAAAACGTAATTTAACGTTCTAGGGGTAAAATATTTCAATTACCGCTCAGATTTAAAAATTCACCATCTTCCCACTTTAGTTAAATAAATGAAATTTTCACTTAAAATCTGCATGGTTTTATTAAATATACTTAAATACAATTTTTATATGTTAGATTTAAGTTAATAACCCCATAGGTACACCAGAAAACGTAATTTAACGTTATAGGGGTAAAATATTTCAATTTCCGCTCAGATTTAATAATTGACCCTTTTCCCACTACAATTAAATAAAAAAAATTTTCACTTTAAAACTAAAGAGTTTTTTTAAATATATTAAATTACAATTTTTAAATATTAGATTTAAGTTAATAACCCCATAGGTGCACCAGAAAACGTAATTTAACGTTCTAGGGGTAAAATATTTCAATTTCCGCTCAGATTTAAAAATTCACCATCTTCCCACTTTAGTTAAATAAATGAAATTTTCACTTAAAATCTGCATGGTTTTTATTAAATATACTTAAATACAATTTTTATATGTTAGATTTAAGTTAATAACCCCATAGGTGCACCAGAAAACGTAATTTAACGTTCTAGGGGTAAAATATATCAATTTCCGCTCAGATTTAATAATTGATCCTTTTCTCAATACAATTAAATAAAAAAAATTTTCACTTTAAAACTAAAGAGTTTTTTTAAATATTTTAAATTACAATTTTTAAATATTTGATTTAAGTTAATAACCCCATAGGTGCACCAGAAAACGTAATTTAACGTTCTAGGGGTAAAATATATCAATTCCCGCTCAGATTTAATAATTGACCCTTTTCCCACTACAATTAAATAAAAAAAATTTTCACTTTAAAACTAAAGAGTTTTTTTAAATATATTAAATTACAATTTTTAAATATTAGATTTAAGTTAATAACCCAATAGGTGCACCAGAAAACGTAATTTAACGTTCTAGGGGTAAAATATTTCAATTTCCGCTCAGATTTAAAAATTCACCATCTTCCCACTTTAGTTAAATAAATGAAATTTTCACTTAAAATCTGCATGGTTTTAATAAATATACTTAAATACAATTTTTATATGTTAGATTTAAGTTAATAACCCCATAGGTGCACCAGAAAACATAATTTAAACGTTCTAGGGGTAAAATATTTCAATTTCCGCTCAGATTTAAAAATTGACCATCTTCCCACTATAGTTAAATAAATGAAATTTTCACTTAAAATCTGCATGGTTTTATTAAATATACTTAAATACAATTTTTATATGTTAGATTTAAGTTAATAACCCCATAGGTACACCAGAAAACGTAATTTAACGTTCTAGGGGTAAAATATATCAATTTCCGCTCAGATTTAATAATTGACCCTTTTCCCACTACAATTAAATAAAAAAAATTTTCACTTTAAAACTAAAGAGTTTTTTTTAAATATATTAAATTACAATTTTTAAATATTAGATTTAAGTTAATAACCCCATAGGTGCACCAGAAAACGTAATTTAACGTTCTAGGGGTAAAATATTTCAATTTCCGCTCAGATTTAAAAATTCACCATCTTCCCACTTTAGTTAAATAAATGAAATTTTCACTTAAAATCTGCATGGTTTTATTAAATATACTTAAATACAATTTTATATTTTAGATTTAAGTTAATAACCCCATAGGTACACCAGAAAACGTAATTTAACGTTCTAGGGGTAAAATATATCAATTCCCGCTCAGATTTAATAATTGACCCTTTTCCCACTACAATTAAATAAAAAAAATTTTCACTTTAAAACTAAAGAGTTTTTTTAAATATATTAAATTACAATTTTTAAATATTAGATTTAAGTTAATAACCCCATAGGTGCACCAGAAAACGTAATTTAACGTTCTAAGGGTAAAATATTTTAATTTCCGCTCAGATTTAAAAATTCACCATCTTCCCACTTTAGTTAAATAAATGAAATTTTCACTTAAAATCTGCATGGTTTTATTAAATATACTTAAATACAATTTTTATATGTTAGATTTAAGTTAATAACCCCATAGGTGCACCAGAAAACGTAATTTAACGTTCTAGGGGTAAAATATTTCAATTTCCGCTCAGATTTAAAAATTGACCATCTTCCCACTATAGTTAAATAAATGAAATTTTCACTTAAAATCTGCATGGTTTTATTAAATATACTTAAATACAATTTTTATATTTTAGATTTAAGTTAATAACCCCATAGGTACACCAGAAAACGTAATTTAACGTTCTAGGGGTAAAATATTTCAATTTCCGA